>NC_092044.1:92865775-92975671 GCF_003086295.3 Arachis hypogaea | reverse complement strand
AGAGTCCTCCAAAGTGGCTTCTACTGGCCTACTCTCTATAAAGATTCCCGAGCGTTTGTGCTTAATTGTGACAGTTGCCAAAGATCAGGCAACCTACCTCACAGTTATGCCATGCCTCAACAAGGAATCTTGGAGATTGAGTTGTTTGATGTATGGGGCATTGACTTCATGGGACCTTTCCCACCATCATACTCAAACACTTATATTCTGGTGGCAGTGGATTATGTATCCAATGGGTGGAGGCTATTGCAACACCCACTAATGACACTAAAACAGTGTTAAAATTCCTCCAGAAACATATTTTCAGCAGATTTGGTATCCCTAGAGTATTAATCAGTGATGGGGGCACTCATTTCTGCAATAAACAGCTTTACTCTGCTCTGGTACGTTATGGAGTTAGCCACAGGGTAGCTACTCCATATCACCCACAAACTAATGGGCAAGCTGAAGTCTCAAATAGAGAACTTAAAAGAATCCTGGAACGGACTGTAATTAACCGTAGAAGGATTGGGCAAGAAGCTTGGATGATGCTCTGTGGGCATACAGAACAGCATTCAAGACCCCATAGGGACCTCTCCATACCAGCTTGTGTATGGAAAGGCATGTCACTTGCCAGTGGAACTGGAACACAAGGCCTACTGGGCAACCAGATTCCTGAAACCTTGATGCCAAGTTAGCTGGAGAAAGACGATTGCTCCAGTTAAATGAGCTAGAGGAATTTAGACTCAATGCTTTCGAGAATGCAAAAATTTACAAGGAGAAAGCAAAAAGATGGCATGATAAGAAATTGTCATCCAGAGTCTTTGAGCCAGGGCAGAAAGTTCTGCTATTTAATTCAAGGCTCAAATTATTCCCTGGGAAATTAAAATCCCGGTGGAGAGGTCCATATGTAATTACAAGTGTTCACCATATGGATACATAGAACTTCAGGATAATGACTCTAACAAAAAGTTCATTGTTAATGGACAAAGAGTTAACATTATCTTGAAGGTAATTCGAGCAAGAATGCTCAAGACTGAGACTTAATTGAAGATCAGTGATAGTCCAGCTAATGACATTAAAGAAGCGCTTGCTGGGAGGCAACCCAGCCATTTACAAAGTTTATTTACTAATTAAATAAATTTTCTTTTCTTTACAGGTATGAGTCCAAGTATCTTCAAAGGTGAAATAGCAATTGGTTGAAGTCACAGAGTTACAGGGAAATTTGGAAGCTCACTGGCGTGAGAAAGCCAGTAAGAAACACTTTGGGCGTTGAACGCCCAAAAGAAGCACCCACTGGGCGTTTAACGCCAGTAAGGGTAGCCATCTGGGCGTTAAACGCCAGAAAGGAGCATCTTCTGGGCGTTAAACGCCAGAAAGAAGCACCTTCTGGGCGTTTAACGCCAGTCTGCTAGCATCCTGGGCGTTCAGAAAAACGCCCAGTGACAAAGGACTTCCTGGCGTTCAACGCCAGAAAGAAGCATCAGCTGGGCGTTGAACGCCCAGGAGAAGCAACAATTGGGCGTTAAACGCCCAAAACATGCATCGTTTGGGCGTTTAACGCCAGGATGGTGGGAGGAGGTAAAAATTCGTTTTTAATCCTAATTTTTCTAAATTTTTATGTTTCAATTCATGATTTCTTACATAAACATGTTCCAAATTGTCATCCATCATATCAAGTTAGTTTTCTAAAACCCTGATTTCTAAAATTCCATGTTTCAAAAATTTTAAATATATCTTAATCCAAAAAAACAAATGGTTTTCCAATCCAATCCAACTCTTTTAAGTTTGTTTTCAAAACTCAATTATCTTTTTAAAATCTTTTTCAAAATTAAAAATTTCAGATTTATCTTTTAAATTATATTCATATCTTTCTCTTTTTAAACTATATCTTTTTCTTATCATATCTATCTTTTAAAATCATATCTTCTATCTTATCTTTTCTTATTTTCGAAAATTACCCCCCCCCTCCCTATATTTTGAGTTCGGCGCCTCCTCCTCATCACCATCCAACACTTGCTCTCCTTCTATCCCTCTTCTTTCTTCTCTTTTGCTTGAGGACAAGCAAAGCTCTAAGTTTGGTGTGTTTTATCCGTGATCACAAAAACATACCCACTAAAGATCATGGCTCCTAAAGGAAAACAACCCAACCCAAGAGGCAAGAAAGAAAACACTCCAAAGCCACTTTGGAATCAAGGGAAGTTCTTAACTAAAGAACATTCAGACCATTACTACAAGATAATGAGTCACAGATCAGTGATCCCGGAAGTCAGATTTGATCTGAAAGAAGATGAATATCCAGAGATCCAAGAGCAAATTCGAAACAGGAATTGGGAAATTCTGGCCAATCCTGAAACGAAAGTGGGAAGGAACATGGTTCAGGAATTTTATGCTAATCTATGGCAGACAGAAAGGCAAAGAATAATTGGAGCTGCTCTCTTTGACCATCGGACTGTAGTCAGGGGAAAGATCATTCATACCAATTCTGACAAGATCAGGGAGATATTTAAGCTTCCCCAACTGAAAGATGACCCAGACTCCTTTAATAGGAGAATGATGAGGGTCAATAAAGGGCTGGACAAAGTCTGGAGGATATATGCATCCCTGGAGCCAAGTGGACCACCAGCACGACTGACATCCCAGTTCAACTCAAAAGGGAAGATCTAAAACCAGTAGCCAGAGGTTGGCTAGATTCATAGGGCGTTCCATATTGCCCACCAGCAACCGTTCTGAAGTCACTATTAAAAGAGCAGTAATGATTCACTGCATCATGTTGGGAAAAGAAGTGGAAGTCCATCAGCTGATCTCATGTGAGCTATACAAAATAGCAAACAGGAATTCTAAGGACGCCAGATTGGCCTATCCAAGCCTAATTCTATGCTTTGCAAAGATGCTGGAGTAAAGATGGGAATAACTGAATATATCCTAATTGAAAAGCCCATTACTGGAATATCAATGGTCAGACAACAGCAACAAGATGATTCAACCAAAAGGAGAGCACAAGAAGCCCTCCCAGAACTGCCTCAATTCGAATATTGGGAACATCTTGAGGCTTCTATTTCCAAATTGCAAGAAGCTATGGATCAAATAAAGGAAGAACAGAATAATCAAAGTAGCATGCTTTGCAAACTGCTCAAGGAACAGGAAGAGCAAGGGCATGATCTAAGGGAGCTGAAGCGCCAAAAATTAGTCCTTGAACAGCACCCCACAGATTAGAGGAACATCTACTCCTCAAAACAACAAGTTGCTGAGTTCCATTTTCTGCTTTAGCTTAGTGATAGTATTATTATAGAAATTCACCTTAGGAGATATTTAGTAGTAATTAGTATGTCTATTTTGATTTTATTTCCAATTAAGCTATAATTTATTTTTCTCATCATCATCAGGCATAAATAAAGTAGTAGATTTTTTTTAGAATAAAGAAGTAATCTATAATTTTCGAGTTCTCAATAATAAAAATTATAATTAATTATATGTGGTGGCAATACTTTTTGTTCTCTGAATGAATGCTTGAACAGTGCATAATTTGTACTTTGAATTTGATGAATATTGGCTCCTGAAAGAATGAGGAACACGAAAAATATTATTGATGATCTGAAAAATCATGAAATTGATTCTTGAAGCAAGAAAAAGCAGTCAAAAAAAAAAGAGAAGAAGGAGCAATAGAAAAAGCCATGAGCCCTAGGCAAGGGTAAAAAGGATCCAAGGCTTTGAGCATCAATGGATAGGAGGGCCCAAGGAAATAAAATCCAGGCCTAAGCGGCTAAACCAAGTTGTCCCTAACCATGTGCTTGTGGCATGCAGGTTCAAGTTACAAACTTGAGACTGAGTGGTTAAAGTCGTGATCCAAGGCAAACAGAGTGTGCTTAAGAGCTCTGGATACCTCTGACTGGGGACTTTAGCAAAGCTAAGTCACAATCTGAAAAGGTTCACCTAGTCATGTGTCTGTGGCATTTATGTATCTGGTGGTAATACTGGAAAACAAAGTGCTTAGGGCCACGGCCAAGACTCATAAAATAACTGTGTTCAAGAATCAACATACTACACTAGGAGAGTCAATAATACTATCTGAATTTTGAGTTCCTAAGGATGCCAATCATTCTGAAATTCAAAAGATACAGGGAGATGCCAAAACTGTTCAGAGACAAAAAGCTACAAGCCCCGCTCATCTAATAAGAATCTGAGCTTCATTTAAAACTCTAAAATATTATTACTTCTTAATTTCTGTTAAAACCTATTTTATTTATCTAGTTGCTTGAGGACAAGCAACAGTTTAAGTTTGGTGTTGTGATGAGCGGATATTTTATACGCTTTTTGGGAGTAATTTCATGTAGATTTTAGCATGTTTCAGTTAGTTTTTAGTAGAATCATATTAGTTTTTAGGCAAAAATCATATTTCTGGACTTTACTATGAGTGTGTGTATTTTTCTGTGATTTCAGGTATTTTCTGGCTGAAATTGAGGGAGTTGAGCAAAAATCTGACTTAGGCTGAAAAAGGACTACTGATGCTGTTGGATCCTGACCTCCCTGCACTCGGAATGGATTTTTTGGAGCTACAGGAGTCCAATTGGCGCGCTCTCAACGGCGTTGGAAAGTAGACATCCAGGGCTTTCCAGCAATATATAATAGTCCATACTTTGCGCGAAGATAGACGACGTAACTTGGCGTTGAACGCCAAGTTCATGCTGCTGTCTGGAGTTAAACGCCAGAAAAACGTCATGATCCGGAGTTGAACGCCCAAAACACGTCATAACCTGGAGTTTAACGCCAAGAAAGGCCTCTACTCGTGGATAGCTTTAGTCTCAGCCCCAGCACACACCAAGTGGGCCCCAGAATTGGATTTCTGCACCAATTATCTTAGTTTACTCATTTTCTGTAAACCTAGGTTACTAGTTTACTATTTAAACAACTTTTAGAGACTTATCTTGTACCTCATGACATTTTCAGATCTGAATTACATACTTTTTGATGGCATGAGTCTCTAAACTCCATTGTTGGGGGTGAGGAGCTCTGCAGCGTCTCGATGATTTAATACAATTCCTTTGTTTTCCATTCAAACACGCTTGTTCTTATCTAAGATGTTCATTTGCGCTTAATTATGGAGAAGGTGATGATCCGTGACACTCATCACCTTCCTCAATCCATGAACGTGTGTCTGAAAATCACCTCCGTTCTACATCAGATTGAATGAATATCTCTTAGATTCCTTAATCAGAATCTTCGTGGTATAAGCCGGATTGATGGCGGCATTCATGAGAATCCGGAAAGTCTAAACCTTGTCTGTGGTATTCCGAGTAGGATTCTGGGATTGAATGACTGTGACGAGCTTCAAACTCCTGAAGGCTGGGCGTTAGTGACAGACGCAAAAGAATCAATGGATTCTACTCCAACCTGATTGAGAACCGACAGATGATTAGCCGTGCTGTGACAGAGCATAGGAACGTTTTCACTGAGAGGATGGGAAGTAGCCACTGACAACGGTGACACCCTACATAGAGCTTGCCATGGAAGGAGCCTTGCGTGTGTTGAAGGATTTCAAGGAAGAGTTGAAGTCAGAAGACAAAGCATCTCCAAAACTCCAACATATTTCCCATTACTGCACAACAAGTAACGATTTGATTCTCTTTTATTCTTCTTACAATTTTAAATACTTTGACTTCTTACAATTAAATCCAAATAACCTTATTGGCCTCCTGACTAAGATTAATAAAATAAACATTGATTGCTTCAAACCAATAATCTCCGTGGGATCGACCCTTACTCACGTAAGGTATTACTTGGACGACCCAGTGCACTTGCTGGTTAATTGTGCGAAGCTGTGTTAAATAGTCCATTAATATTGGCCACACAATTTCGTGCACCAGGAGCCCACACTCTAATGAAACAGAGAGTTGCATAGAGGGTGAGTTCATTGAACCACCAATTCAAGAAGCACTTGATGAAAAGGATGCTCCAACCATCATACAACACCCAAGTACTGAAATTAAGGTGGTGAAGGCAATCAACAAAAGCACCAAAAAGAGGATGGTGACCAAGAAAAGAAGGACAATATCCATGAAGAAGAAAAGGTTAACCAAAAGCCATCCCACCCCTACCCCAACAAGCAAGTTTACTCAACCTAACAACAAAAGAAAGCTTGCTGGGGAGAGGCACTCTAAACAAGGGGCATTAACTGGCTCCTCTTTCCTCTTGAGGTCATTCCTCTTAACAAACTGGAAGTAGAGGAAGAAAGACATGAACAACATGTCAAGCTAATGACACTAAAAGAGCGCTTGTTGGGAGGCAACCCAACCGTAGGTAACATTTTCTTTCCTTGCTTAGTTTACTTTCAATAATTTGGCATATGATTGCATTCTAAGTTTGGTGTTACCATGCAATAATTTTATTTTCAATCTTCATTGGGTACATGTAACATTCTAAATTGAGATCTTCACACTAAGTTTGGTGTTGCCACTTATTTTTCATGCAAGGTACCAAGCACACCACTTGTTAATGCAATCAAAATGTCTCTGTTTGCATCTCTTGTGCCTTTATTGAATCCTTAATTTTGCTTGCTTAAGCACATGCATTACTCACACTTCATTCTAAGACATTCATGATCCATCATAGACCCCATCACCACTGTTTTAATTGTTGCTTGAGTATAAGCAATCATTCTAAGTTTGGTGTGGGAAGGGGAAGAATAGGAGGAAAAGGGCAACAACAATGAAGATGAACTACAAGGTGGTAAAGTTCCTTTTTCCTCTTACTTATTTCCAGCACTTTAAATTGCATGATTGTCTTATATTTTCTTTGTATGCATGTGTGATTACTCCTTGTGAATAAGCATAATTTGATATTTGATTTGTAACATGTTGCTATGATATCATGATTATCATCTTGAGTTTTACTTGCACCCAATATCTTTAAGAATGCAACAAAGAAATCATTCTTTTGAAAGGAAAATGTTGAAGAATTTTATAAATCATGGGGCAGGCAAAAGATTAAGAGGAGTGGAGGTTCTGATTGTATGATTGTGTATTGAGGTTGCATGTTTGTGAAAACTTGCATGGGAGCTCATAGACAGAAAATGAAGTTTAGAGAAGAATTATGGAATTTCTCAAACATCTATTGATCCAAGAAGTAGTAACAAAGGAAAACAAAAGAAAAAGAAAAACAAAGAACAAGCCCAAGGCTCTGAGCATCAATTACTAGGAAGAAAAAGAAAGAAACAAGAACTCAAAGAGTTATTGTCCTAGTTAAATGCTTGTGGTAGATTTGTATCAAAGAGAGAGGCTTGAGCAAGTAAATCTTAAGGGATGCTTCAACACCTAATACCTTAGACCAACAGGTTTGGGAGTATTGATTGAAAGCTTTTCTTAAAAAGTCGCTTTGATACATGACACCTAGAGTCGAGGCCAAATTCCACAAAGAAAAAAATGCTAGAAAATAAGTGCTGCTTCAAGGTGACAATCTATAAAGAGGATTCCATAATATCATTTGAATGAAAGTCCTAAGATCTAAGACTTCCAAAATGTGAGGACTAATGAGCACTGGAATCCTTGCATAAGCATACAAATTAGAGTTCACCCCACTGTTACTTATTCACTTCACCCACTAAGGCATCATAAGCAATTCTTCAATACATTCCAATTAAGAGAAATCTTTGTGCATAGTTCTTTTCTTTCTTGGGGACAAGCAAGATTTAAGTTTGGTGTTGTAATGCCAGGGCATCTTGGCTAGTTTTACTAGCCATTTTTTTGTATGCTTTAGGTTGATTTCAGCATTTTCTTAGGAAATAAGCAAGTATTTGGTTGAAAATGCAATCAGACCTTGATTCAAGAAAACATTATGAATTTTGAATGATATCATGAGAATTATGCATGAATTGAATGATAAAATAGATGATGCATGATCCCATGATTAAGAGCAAGACTTTGATGTAGTTTGTTTGATTGATTTCAGGTAACAAGAAGCAGAGAAGAGCCACGTTAATGGCCACGTTAGTTCCACCAACGTGGCCATTAACGTGGAAGAAAAGAGAAGCTCCAACATTAGTGAGAAAGTTAGTGGCATTAACTTTGAAGAAGGAGAGCATGGAACGTTAGTGGTAAAAGTAAACACCACTAACGTTAGCGAAAGGCAAGAAGACCCACGTTATCTTCCACGTTAGTTACATTAACGTGGAAACTAATGTGGAAGAAAAGGGAAACGCCAACGTTAGTGGAAAAGGTGAATGCCACTAATGTTTGCAAAGCAAGAAAGACCCACGTTAATGGCCACGTTAGTTACATTAACATGGGCAAAAATCTCACCTGGCATCCTAACCATGCCTTCTTCAAACAAGAATAACTTGAGCCACAAAGCTCCAAATGAGGTGATTCCAGTGGCATTGGAAAGTAGGATCTAGAGCTTTCCAAGAATATATGACATTACATGGTGGACACTAAATTTGAGGGAGAAAACTTGCCCTGAAATTGGAAAGATGAACATGGTATCAACCTGTAGTAAGGCCAACTGACCTCTTTACCTTCCAAGAGGTGTAACTCGAGCTGTAGAGTTCCAAATGATGCGCTTCCAACGACGTTGGAAAGTAGACATCCAGAGCTTTCCAACAATATATAATAATATAGGGTGAACATTAAGTTTGAGCTCCAGAACCTGGAAATATTAAGCCCCTGATCGCTAGCGTCATCGTGACTCACGTTTTTCAGTAACGCTAGCGACTACGCCAACGACCTTGTCCACTTCAAAGGAGCATAACTTGAGTTATAGAGATCCAATTGAGGTGATTCTAGTTGCGTTAGAAAGCTGACATTCATAGCTTTCCAAAGATATATAATAGTTTATAGTGGGCATGAAATTAAGAGCACAAACAAGAGGCATCTTTCAAGCCCCAAAAACACCAACTGGGTAGCAAGTGTAACGTTAGCCACAATAACTTCAGCACTAACGCCACACTTGTAGCGTTAGTGTGGCTAACGGCAGCACTAACGCTAAGCACCTGGACCTCAACTTGATTTACTTCTCTCTCAAGGACCACCCAACCTCAAGGAAGCAAGCCCACAAGTGTCAACCAATCAAGGCCACAAGAAGCATCATCGTGACTCACGTTTTTCAGTAACGCTAGCGACTATGCCAGCGACCTTGTCCACTTCAAAGGAGCATAACTTGAGTTATAGAGATCCAATTGAGGTGATTTCAGTTGCGTTAGAAAGCTGACATTCAAATATTTCCAAAGATATATAATAGTCTATAGTGGGTATGAAATTAGGAGCACATACAAGATTCATATTTTAAGCCCCAAAAACACCAACTGGGTAGCAAGTGTAACGTTAGCCACAATAACTTCACAACTAACGCCACACTTGTAGCGTTAGTGTGGCTAACGGCAGCACTAACGCTAAGCACCTGGACCTCAACTTGATTCACTTCTCTCTCAAGGACCACCCAACCTCAAGGAAGCAAGCCCACAAGTGTCAACCAATCAAGGCCACAAGAAGCATCATCGTGACTCACGTTTTTCAGCAACGCTAGCGACTATGCCAGTGACCTTGTCCACTTCAAAGGAGCATAACTTGAGTTATAGAGATCCAATTGAGGTGATTTCAGTTGCGTTAGAAAGCTGACATTCAGATATTTCCAAAGATATATAATAGTCTATAGTGGGTATGAAATTAGGAGCACATACAAGATTCATATTTTAAGCCCCAAAAACACCAACTGGGTAGCAAGTGTAACGTTAGCCACAATAACTTCACAACTAACGTCACACTTGTAGCGTTAGTGTGGCTAACGGCAGCACTAACGCTAAGCACCTGGACCTCAACTTGATTCACTTCTCTCTCAAGGACCACCCAACCTCAAGGAAGCAAGCCCACAAGTGTCAACCAATCAAGGCCACAAGAAGCATCATCGTGACTCACGTTTTTCAGTAACGCTAGCGACTATGCCAGTGACCTTGTCCACTTCAAAGGAGCATAACTTGAGTTATAGAGATCCAATTGAGGTGATTTCAGTTGCGTTAGAAAGCTGACATTCAGATATTTCCAAAGATATATAATAGTCTATAGTGGGTATGAAATTAGGAGCACATACAAGATTCATATTTTAAGCCCCAAAAACACCAACTGGGTAGCAAGTGTAACGTTAGCCACAATAACTTCACAACTAACGCCACACTTGTAGTGTTAGTGTGGCTAACTGCAGCACTAACGCTAAGCACCTGGACCTCAACATGATTCACTTCTCTCTCAAGGACCACCCAACCTCAAGGAAGCAAGCCCACAAGTGTCAACCAATCAAGGCCACAAGAAGCATCTAGAATAGGAATTTTTATTTAATTGTAATTTGCTTTTAATTTCATTTTGTAATTTAGGAGAGCCTATATAAAGGCCTTAGTTTGTACATTCTAAATGGAGACTGGGATTTTGGGATTGGGGATTGAAGAGGGGTCTTCAGACTCCCTCCCCTCACACACTTTTCCTTCTCTTTCTTTTCTTTGTACTTTTCATTTATGAATTTGGAAGTTTCAATGTTAGTTTTAATCTTCATCTTTACTTTTCTGCACTTTCTTTCTTTTCTGTTTTGGTAGAGCAATGATCAACTAACTCTTTTCATTGGGTTAGAGAGCTCTATTGTGATTCAATGGATCAATTGTAGTTCTTATTCTTCTTCTTCTTTCTTTCTTCTTGATTATACTAGAAAGCTTTCGATCTTCATCCAATTGGTTAGTTGTCTTGGAAAAGAAACTCTCCATACTTGGATCTCCTCTGAGCCTTGGAAAAGGGATGAGGAGATCATGCTAGAAATACTTTCTCATGTTGGACTAAATTGGGGTTTGGGCGGATATAGTGACATGTAATCCTCCCAACACTTTGATTTGGAAATACATGTGGTATAATCAATGACAACACTTCATCTCTTCCCATGAGCAATTAAATCAAGGAATTGGGCAATTGTTCAAGCTTAGAGAGATTGGATTGCCAAGGAATTGGGATCCAATCACTTAAGATTGCCAAGGAGATCAATGAATGCATTGATTGAGGAAGAGATGAGAATGAATTTGATCTGGCGGATTGCAATATCTCTTGATCCCAATGTTCATTTTATTTTTAGTTCTTACATTTACTTTTCTTGCCATTTTACTTTTCTGCACTTTAATGCTTTCTTTACTTTTATGCCATTTACAGTTCCTTGTTACTCATCATTCCAATATGATTCGTCTAACTAGGATAATCAATTAACCATTGATTGCTTAATCTGTTAATCCCTGTGGATTCGACCTCACTCTATTGTGAGTTTTTACTTGACGACAAATTCAGTATACTTGCCGAAGGGAAATTTGTTGAGAGACAAGTTTCCGTGCATCAAGTTTATGGCATCATTGTCGGGGATTAATTGTGATTAACAAACTACCGGTTGATTGATTTACTAGATTAGATACGTTTATTTTTTTTGTTTTCTTTTGTTTCTTTATTTTCTTTTGCTAACAAACTGTTTGTGATATTGCCACACTGGGAATTCCCTCATCTGTGACAAGGGAAATTCAAAATCTCTTTTATCTTGGTGATTATTGTTGATACAGAATATTTTGTAGAAAAATGGAGTATAGATCATCCTTTGGTCAATCAAATTTCAGGGAAAACTCTCCACCACCACAGAATGATTCACTTTGCTATGCTCATGGTGGATGGGAGTATCAGGAACATGAAATGGGGTGCTTCCTAGGGTCACAAAATGGTCCATATTTTGATGACTTTGATCACTACTCAAGCTGTGCTTCGGGAGATCAAAACCAAAGAAATTTCACTTATTCACACCCTATTCATCAAGAGGCATCATCCTTTAATTATTCAACCTCACCTCCTAGCTTTCCACATCAAAACCCTTCACCACTTGGACATGCCTCAACACAAAATTCCTTTCCACATCCATATAATTCATCTCACCACTCACACAATGCATTCCATTACACAAAAAATTCTTCTCACAGTCCACAAAACCCATGTTATTACCCACAAAACTCATACCACTCTCAGAACATACAACCACAAAACAACCAATTCCATTCACAAAGTAGCCACCCTCAACCTCTAAATTTCACCCTAGCTGCACACCCTCCCCTTGAGGATAAGTTATCAAGGATAGAGAACCTATTGGCAATTATCTTGGAAGAATATAAGGACATGAGGACTTTCAAGGAGGAAGTAAAATCCATTATGCAGAACCGAGGGGCTGCCCTTAAGAAGCTTGAGGCACAAGTTGGATATCTATCAAAGCAATTCCATAATTCCCTTAGTGACACCATGGAAAACCCAAGGGAGGAATCAGAAGAAAAAGAAAAAGAGGCACCCATACCAAGTGAGATTTCTATGAAGAAGGAGGAGGTTGTGAGAATATATAAGCCTAAGGCTCCATACCCACAGAGGTTACTAGTGGTGACAAAGGAACATGCAAACTCACTCCCAAAAGACTCAATACAACATCATGTAGAAGAAAGGGAGGGAGTCAATCAAAGGAGCCCACACTCCAATGAAACAGAGAGTTGCATAGAGGGTGAGTTCATTGAACCACCAATTCAAGAAGCACTTAATGAAAAGGATGCTCCAACCATCATACAACACCCAAGTATTGAAATTAAGGTGGTGAAGGCAATCAACAAAAGCACCAAAAAGAGGATGGTGACCAAGAAAAGAAGGACAATATCTATGAAGAAGAAAAGGTTAACCAAAATCCATCCCACCCCTACCCCAACAAGCAAGTTTACTCAACCTAACAACAAAAGAAAGCTTGCTGGGGAGAGGCACTCTAAACAAGGGGAATTAACTAACTCCTCTTTCCTCTTGAGGTCATTCCTCTTAACAAACTGGAAGAAGAGGAAGAAAGTCATGAACAACATGTCAAGCTAATGACATTAAAAGAGAGCTTGTTGGGAGGCAACCCAACCGTAGGTAACATTTTCTTTCCTTGCTTAGTTTACTTTCAATAATTTGGCATATGATTGCATTCTAAGTTTGGTGTTGCCATGTAACAATTTCATTTTCAATCTTCATTGGATACTTGCAATGTTCTAAATTGATAGTGTCACACGAAGTTTGGTGTTGCCACTTATTTTTCATGCAAGGTACCAAGCACACCACTTGCTAATGCAATCAAAATGTCTCTGTTTGTATCTCTTATGCCTTTATTGTATCCTTAATTTTGCTTGCTTAAGCACATGCATTACTCACACTTCATTCTAAGGCATTCATGATCCATCATAGGCCCCATCACCACTGTTTTAATTGTTGCTTGAGTATAAGCAATCATTCCGTTAATCCCTATGGATTCGACCTCACTCTATTGTGAGTTTTTACTTGACGAAAAATTCGGTATACTTGCCGAAAGAAAATTTGTTGAGAGACAAGTTTCCATGCATCACACTGCCAAGTCCAACAAATTGGATGCAACAGCTTCGGCCACCACCACAGATCTCGTCCGACATCGACCTACAGTTTTAGGTAACCCTCGGAACATTGGCACCGTTGCCGGGGAACCTGGAAGTCATCCCATCACCATGGCGGACAACCATGACAACAATGATTCCGATCTAGAGAATAGAACACCGCACAAAAATGCAATTATGGAAGCCCTACAAGCTCAACAAGACCGTTTCAAACAACTCAAAAAAGAAGCTAAACATCAACGCGAAGCCGAAAGAAATCTCAAAAGGGAAACTAGGAGACGCCGAGAGTTAGAGGACAAGCTCCTAAAACTCGAAGCCGACCTAAAGACCAAAACTATCCATCCCGGTCACGATGACAGCTCCCACAAGGATCAAGATCCTTTCACCAAAGAAATCATGAAAGCTAAAGTTCCAAAGGATTTTAAAGCCCCCGACATGACCCCATACGATGGTAACTCCGATCCAAGCCACCATCTGAGCAATTTCAGAAGCAGAATGTATCTCATCGATGCCTCGGACGCTATTCGATGCAAAGCCTTTCCGACTACCCTAACAAAGACAGCAATTAAGTGGACTGATAGTTTGCCTCCTAGATCCATCACAAGTTTTGACAACTTAGCCAAGAAGTTTCTTGCCAGATTCTCCATCCAGAGGGACAAAGCCAAACACGCCCCAAGCTTATTAGGAATCAACCAAGGAGATCGGGAGAGTATTCGCAACTACATGGAAACATTCAACAAAGCATGTCTAGATATACAGAGTTTACCAACAGAAGCGGCCATCATGGGCCTCATCAATGGCCTACGAGAATGAACTTTTAGCCACTTGATGAGCAGATAATTTATACGCTTTTTGGCATTGTTTTTAGATAGTTTTTAGTAGAATCTAGTTAGTTTTTAGTATATTTTTATTATTTTTTAAGTAAAATTCACATTTCTGGACTTTACTATGAGTTTGTGTGTTTTTCTATGATTTCAGGTATTTTCTGGCTGAAATTGAGGGACCTGAGCAAAAATCTGATTCAGAGGCTGACAAAGTACTGCTGATGCTGTTGGATTCTGACCTTCCTACACTCGGAATGGATTATTTTGAGCTATAGAAACCCAAATGGCACGCTCTCAATTGCGTTGGAAAGTAGACATTCAGGGATTTCCATCAATATATAATAGGTCATACTTTGCCCAAGTTTAGACAACGCAAACTGGCGTTCAACACCAGCTTTCTGCCCTATTCTGGCGTTAAACGCCAGAAACAAGTTATAAGCTAGAGTCAAATGCCAGAAACAAGCTGCAAACTAGAGTTTAAGTCCATGAATAGCCTATGCACGTGAAAGCTTCAATGCTCAGCCCCAGCACACACCAAGTGGGCCCCAGAAATAGATTTCTGCACTATCTATCTTAGTTTACTCATTTCCTGTAAACCTAGGTTACTAGTTGAGTATAAAAACTACTTTTAGAGATTTATTTTGGACCTCATGACATTTTTACATCTGAATTTGTATCTTTGACGGCATGAGTCTCTAAACCCCATGGTTGGGGGTGAGGAGCTCTGCTGTGACTCGATGAATTAATGCAATTATTTCTGTTTTTTATTCAACCACGCTTGTTTCTATTCTAAGATATTCATTCGCACTTCAACATGATGAATGTGATGATCTGTGACACTCGTCACCATTCTCAACCTATGAACGTGTGCCTGACAACCACTTCCATTCTACCTTAGATTGAATGTATGTCTCTTGGGTTCCTGGCTCACGAGTTTGACTGCCTCTCCTGACAACAGAGCATTCAAATCCGTGAGATCAGAGTCTTCGTGGTATAAGCTAGAATCAATTGGCAGCATTCCTGAGATTCGGAAAGTCTAAACCTTGTCTGTGGTATTCCGAGTAGGATCCGGGAAGGGATGATTGTGACGAGCTTCAAACTCAAGAATGCTGGGCGTGGTGACAAACGCAAAAGGGTCAATGGATCCTATTCCAACATTAGTGAGAACCAACATATGATTAGCCATGTACATGGACCTTTTTCACTGAGAGGATGGCTGGTAGCCATTGACAACGGTAATCCACCAACATATAGCTTGCCATGGAAGGAGACCTGTGTGCGTGAAGAAGAAGACAGTAGGAAAGCAAAAATTCAAGGGACAGAGCATCTCCAAAACTCCAACCCATTCTCCATTACTGCGTAACAAGTATTCATTTCATGCTCTTTCACTTTTTACAATTAAAACTAAGAACCACTATTGATATCCTGACTAAGAATAATAAGATAACCATAGCTTGCTTCAAGCCGGCAATCTCCGTGGGATCGACCCTTACTCACGTAAGATATTACTTGGACGACCCAGTGCACTTGCTGGTTAGTTGTGCGGAATTACATAGTGTGAGTGTAATTTTCGTGCACCAAGTTTTTGGCGCCGTTGCCGGGGATTGTTCGAGTTTGGACAACTGACGGTCTATCTTGTTACTTAGATTAGGAAAAATTTATCTTTTTGGTTTAGAGTCACTAGGATTGCATCTTTTATTATTCCGTTTAAAAATCTTTCAAACATATTATTTTTCTTCATTAGTTTTTAATTTTTCTTTGAGTCTTTTGTTTGAGTTTAGTTTCATATTTTAAGTTTGGTGTCAATTGCATGATTTTATTTTCCTTTAAATTTTCGAGTTTGTGTTTATTGTTCTTGTTTGATCTTCAAGTCGTTCTTGCTATTTTTCTTGTTTGATCTTTAGTTTTTCTTGTTTTATGTCTTTTCGTGTTTTTCTTGTGCATTTTCAAATTATCAGTATTCAAAAAAATTATATATATTAAATACCTTTTTAAAACACGTTAAATTTATAGCTCAATTTGCTAGAGCATTGTGCTTATGTTCTTGGTAATTGGGTATCTTCCTTTTAAAACTTTTTCAAAAATAATTTTTCTTTGATTAAATCTTGTGCCAAATTTTAAGTTTGGTGTTCTCTTGTTAATTTTTCTTTAGTTTTCGAAAACTTTATTTTGGTTTTCTAAAAATTTTAAGTTTAGTGTTCTTTCTTTTGTTCTTGTTGTTCTTGTGAGTCTTCAAAGTGTTCTTGAGTCTTCTTTGTGTTTTGATCTTAAAATTTTTAATTTTGGTGTGCCTTGGTGTTTTCCCTCCAAAATTTTTGAAAAACAAGGAGCATTAGATCTAAAAATTTTAAGTCTTGTGTCTTTTGTGTTTTTCTCTTTCCTCATAAAATTCAAAAATCAAAAAAATATCCTTTCCTTTAATTGCTCTTAATTTTCGAATCCCTTGGGTTGACTTGGTCAAATTTTTTCAAATCATATCCTTTTAAGATTTTTAAAATCATATCTTTTTCAAAAACATCCTAACGACTTTCTCTCTCCTCACTTTTTCGAAAATCCTCATAAAATATTTTCAAATCTTTTTTTATTATTTATTTTAGTTTTTTATTATTTTATTTTATTATTTCGAAAAAAATTTAATAAGTAAATATAATAAAACAAATAAAATAAATCCACATCATCTCCCTTTCTCCATCATGGACCTAAGTGGAAATAAACAGTCCAGAAGGATTCTGGGGTCATATGCTAACCCCACTACTGCTTCATATGGGAGTAGTATCTGTATACCCTCCACCGGAGTCAGTAGTTTTGAGTTGAATCCTCAGCTCATTATCATGGTGCAGCAAAATTGCCAGTATTCCGGTCTTCCACAAGAAGAACCTACTGAGGTTTCTGGCACAGTTCTTACAAATTACTGACACAGTACATGATAAGGAAGTAGATCAAGATGTCTACAGATTATTACTGTTTCCATTTGCTATAAAAGACCAAGCTAAGAGGTGGTTAAATAATGAACCTAAAGCTAGCATAAGAACATGGAAACAGTTGTCAGACAAATTTCTGAATCAATATTTCCCTCCTAAGAGGATGACACAGCTAAGGCTGGACATCCAAGGCTTTAAACAAGAGGATAATGAATCCCTTTACAACGCCTGAGAGAGGTACAGAGAGATGCTAAGGAAATGCCCCTCTGAAATGTTTTCAGAATGGGTGCAGTTAGACATCTTCTATTACGGGCTTACAGCAAAAGCTCAGATATCTCTAGATCACTCAGCTGATGGATCTATACACATGAGAAAAATAATTGAAGAGGCTCAAAAGCTCATTGATACGGTTGCTAGAAATCAGCATCTGTACTTAAGTAATGAGTCCTCCATAAAAGAAGAGGCTAAGGCAGTATCCATTGAACTTAGTCCTCTAGAACAAGTTGCTGAAATCAATCAGCAATTATGTTATCTGACAGAATAGTTAGCAGAATTTAAAGAGATGTTACAAGACACTAAGGATGCTAACAGGAACATGGAAGCACAACTTGACCAGACAAGACAGCAGTTATCAAAACAGATAACAGAAGAGTGCCAAGCAGTTCAATTAAGGAGTGGAAAAACATTGAATATCTCAACTCAAAGCAGCAAAAAGCCAAGAAAAGAACAAATAATAGAGGATCAGCAGACTGCTACCCAGAATCCCTTTGAGGACAGTAAGAGCCCAGAGAGGAATAATTCTGGCGTTCAAACACCAGAAAGGGGTGAAAAAGTGGCGTTAAACGCCCAGTGGACGCCCAGTTCTGGCATTCAAATGCCAGAAAAGGGAGAAAAATTGGCGTTAAACACCCAACCCATGTTCAGTTCTAGCGTTCAAATGCCAGAAAAAGGAGGGAATCTGGCGTTAAACGCCAATCCAGCCCCCAATCCTGGCGTTTAAACGCCTATGAGGGGTCAGACACTTGCAAGTGCTGATAATAACTCCCTCAAGAAGGCTTTTCAACCTACCACTGTAGGAAATAAACCTGCAGCAACCAAGGTTGAAGAATACAAAGCCAAAATACCTTATCCTCAGAAACTCCGCCAAGCGGAACAGGATAAACAATTTGTCCGCTTTGAAGACTATCTCAGGACTCTTGAAATCAAGATTCTGTTTGTAGAGGCACTTGAGCAAATACCCTCTTATGCTAAGTTTATGAAAGATATCTTAAGTCATAAGAAGGATTAGAGAGAAACTTAAAAAGTTTTTCTCACTGAAGAATGCAGTGCAATCATTTTAAAAAGCTTACCAGAGAAGCTTAACGATCCTGGAAGCTTTATGATACCATGCACATTAGAGGGTACCTGTACCAAGACAGCTCTATGTGATCTTGGGGCAAGTATCAACCTAATCCCTACATCCACTATCAGAAAGCTTGGCTTGACTGAAGCGGTCAAACCAACCAGGATATGTCTTCAACTTGCTGATGGCTCCATTAAATACCCATCAGGCGTGATTGAAGATATGATTGTCACAGTTGGGCCATTCGCCTTTCCCACTGATTTTGTAGTGTTAGAAATAGAGGAGCACAAGAGTGCAACTCTCATTCTAGGAAGACCTTTCCTAGCAACTGGACGAACCCTCATTGACGTCCAAAAAGGGGAAGTAACCCTGAGAGTCAATGAGGATGAGTTTAGACTGAATGCTATTGAAGCAATGAAGCACCTAGACACATCAAAAGACTGCATGCGTGTTGATATTATTGACTTCCTGGTACAGGAGATCAGTATGGCTGAGAGACTCGAATCAGAGCTAGAGGATATCTTTAAAGATGTCCAGCCTGATCTGGAAGAACCAGAGGAAATAAAAAAACCTCTGAAAATTCCTCACGAAGAGGAAAAACCTCCTAAACTCGAGCTCAAACCACTACCACCATCCCTGAAATATGCATTTCTGGGAGAAGGTAACACTTTTCCTGTAATCATAAGCTCTGCTTTAGAGCCACAGGAAGAGAAAGCACTAATTCAGGTGCTAAGGACACACAAGACAGCTCTTGGGTGGTCTATTAGTGATCTGAAGGGCATTAACCTAGCCAGATGTATGCACAAGATCCTACTGGAGGATAATGCCAAGCTAGTGGTTCAACCACAAAGGCGGCTGAATCCAACCATGAAGGAGGTGGTGCAGAAAGAGGTCACTAAATTACTAGAGGCTGTGATTATTTATCCTATTTCTAATAGCCCCTGGGTGAGCCATGTCCAAGTTGTACCCAAAAAGGGAGGCGTGACAGTGGTTCATAATGAAAAGAACGAATTGGTTCCTACGAGAACAGTTACAGAGTGGCGTATGTGTATTGACTATAGAAGGCTCAATACAGCCACCAGAAAGGATCATTTTCCTTACCATTCATAGACCAGATGCTAGAAAGACTAGCAGGTCATGACTATTACTGCTTTCTGGATGGCTACTCAGGCTACAACCAAATTACAGTAGATCCCCAGGATCAAGAGAAAACAGCATTCACATGTCCATCTGGAGTATTTACCTACAGAAGGATGCCATTTGGTCTGTGTAATGCATCGGCAATTTTTCAGAGATGCATGCTCTCTATTTTCTCTGATATGGTGGACAAATTTCTGGAAGTCTTCATGGACGACTTCTCAGTATTTGGAGATTCATTCAGCTCCTGTCTTGACCATCTAGCACTTGTTCTGAAAAGGTGCCAAGAGACCAACCTGGTTTTAAACTGGGAGAAATGTCACTTTATGGTGACTGAAGGAATTGTCCTTAGACACAAAATTTTGAACAAGGGGGTAGAGGTGGATCAAGCCAAGGTAGAGGTAATTGAAAAATTACCACCACCTACCAATGTTAAGGCAATCAGAAGCTTTCTAGGACACATAAGATTCTATAGGAGGTTTATAAAGGATTTTTCAAAAATTGCAAAACCCCTAAGTAACCTGCTAGCTGCTGACATGCCATTTATCTTTGACACAGAGTGTCTGCAAGCTTTTGAGACTCTGAAAGCTAAGTTGGTCACAGCACCTATCATATCTACACCAGACTGGACATTACCATTTGAATTAATGTGTGATGCCAGTGACCATGCTATTGGTGCAGTATTAGGACAGAGGCATAATAAGCTTCTGCACGTCATTTACTATGCTATCCGTGTTCTAAATGACGCCAGAAGAATTACACAACCACAAAAAAAGAGTTGCTTGCAGTGGTTTATGCCATTGACAAGTTTAGATCCTATCTAGTAGGATCAAAAGTGATTGTGTACACTGACCATGCTGCTCTTAAATATCTACTCACAAAGCAAGATTCAAAACCCAGGCTGATAAGATAGGTGTTGCTTTTGTAAGAGTTTGATATAGAAATAAGAGACAGAAAAGGGACAGAGAATCAAGTAGCAGATCACCTGTCCCGGATAGAACCAGTAGAAGGGATGTCTCTCTCCCTCATTGAGATCTCTGAAACCTTTCCGGATGAGCAACTCTTTTCCATTCAGGAAGTGCCATGATTTGCAGACATTGCAAACTATAAAGCTGTAAGACTCATTCCCGAGGAGTACAGCAGGCAGCGAAAGAAAAAACAACTTTCTGATGTGAAGTACTACTTGTGGGATGAACCATATCTCTTTAAGAGATGCGTAGATGGACTAATCCGTAGGTGCGTGCCTAGAGAAGAGGTACAGAAGATCCTATGGCATTGCCATGGATCACAATATGGAGGACATTTCAGAGGTGAGCGAACAGCCACCAAAGTCTTCCAATGTGGCTTCTACTGCCTACAATCTATAGAGACTCCCGAGAGTTTGTACGTAACTGTGACAATTGCCAGCGAGCTGGTAATATGCCTCATGGTTACGCCATGCCTCAACAAGGGATCTTAGACATTGAGTTATTTGATGTATGGGGTATTAACTTCATGGGGCCTTTCCCACCATCATACTCAAACACTTACATTCTGGTGGTAGTAGACTATGTATCTAAATGGGTGGAGGCAATTGTAACACCCACTAACGATACTAAGACAGTATTGAAGTTCCTCTAGAAACATATCTTTAGCAAATTTAGTGTCCCTAGAGCACTAATCAGTGACGGAGGCACTCATTTCTGCAATAAACAGCTTTATACTACCATGGTCCGATATGGAATCAGCCACAAGGTGGCAACTCCATATCATCCACAGACCAATGGGCAAGCTGAAGTCTCTAATAGAGAACTAAAAAAAATCCTGGAATAGACTATAATTACCCGTAGAAAGGATTGGGCAAAGAGCTTGGATAATGCTCTATGGGCATACAGAACAGCATTCAAGACTCCTATAGGAACCTCTCCATACCAGCTTGTGTATGGGAAGGCCTGTCACCTGCCCGTGGAACTGGAGCATAAAGCCTACTGGGCAACCAGATTCCTAAACCTTGATGCCAAATTAGCTGGAGAAAAAAGATTGCTCCAGCTAAATGAGCCAGAGGAATTCAGACTCAATGCTTTTAAAAATGCCAAAATTTACAAGGAGAAAGTAAAAAGGTGGCATGACATAAAACTGTCATCCAGAGTATTTGAGCCAGGACAAAAGGTTCTGCTGTTTAACTCTAGGCTCAGGCTATTCCCTGGGAAATTAAAATCCCGGTGGAGAGGACCATATGTGATTATTGATGTGTCACCATATGGATATGTAGAGCTTCAGGATATTGACTCTGACAAAAAGTTCATTCTTAATGGATAGAGAGTCAAACGTTATCCTGAAAGCAATGTTAAGCAAGAATGCTCAAAACTGAGACTAGATTAAAGCTCACTGTCAAGCTATTGACATTAAAGAAGCACTTATTTGGAGGCAACCCAATTTTATTTATATATGTTATTTCATGTTTTCTTTAGGTTGATGATCATGTGGAGTCACAAAAACAACTGCAAAAATTAAAGCAAAATCAAAAATAGAATGGGTGTTTAACGCCCAGTTTGGCACCATTCTGGGCGTTAAATTCCAGAAAAAAGCACCAGACTAGCGTTTAACGCTAGAAAGAAGCATCAAACTGGCGTTTAATGCCAGATACAAGTTACAGCTTGGCGTTAAACGCCAGGATTGCACACTAAGGGCGTCACGCCTAAATAGAGCAGGGATGAGAAATCCTTGACACCTCAGGATCTGTGGACCTCACAGGATCCCCATCTACTCCCCTCTTTCTTCTTTTGCTCGAGGACGAGCAAACCTTTTAAGTTTGGTGTGGAAAAAAAGCGTTGCATTTTTTCTTTCCATAACCATTTATGGCACCTAAGGCCGGAGAAACCTCTAGAAAGAGGAAAGGGAAGACAAAAGCTTCCACCTCTGAGTCATAGGAGATGGAGAGATTCATCTCAAGGGTCCATAGCTCAGTAGTAGAGCATTTGACTGCATAACAAGAGAGCCCACTCATGGACCTCAACAAGAGCATGAGGAATTCTCTCATCAAGAAATCCCTGAGATGCCTCAAGGGATACATTTTTTTCCACACAACTATTGGGAGCAACTAAGGATAGGAGCACCAAAGGTACTAAGGATGGAGCAACAAAGGCAAGGAAGAGACATTGAGGAGCTCAAGCACTCCGTAGGATCTTCAAGAGGAAGAACAAGCCGCCATCACTAAGGTGGACCCGTTCCTTAATTTCCTTGTTCTTATTTTTTTTTCTGTTTTTCGATTTTTATGCCGTATGTGCTATCTATGTTTGTGCCTTCATTACATGATCATTAGTGTCCAGTGTCTATGCCTTAAAGCTATGAATAATTCCATGAGTCCTTCACCTCTCTTAAATGAAAAATGTGCTTAATTACAAAAGAACAAGAAGTACTTGGATTTAAATTTTATCTTGAAATTAGTTTAATTATTTTGATGTGGTGGCAATACTTTTTGTTTTCTGAATGAATGCTTGAACAGTGCATATTTTTTATAGTGAAGTTTATGAATGTTAAAATTGTTGGCTCTTGAAAGAATGATGAACAAAGAGAAATGTTATTGATAATCTAAAAAATCATGAAATTGATTCTTGAAGCAAGAAAAAGTAGTGAAAAAAAGTAGCGAAAAAAAAGAGAGAAAGAGAAAGAAAAAGCAAGCAGAAAAAGCCAATAACCCTTTAAAATAAAAGGCAAGGGTAAAGAGGATCCAAGGCTTTGATGGATAGGAGGCCCAAGGAAATAAAATCGAGGCCTAAGTGGCTAAATCAAGTTGTCCCTAACCATGTGTTTGTGTCATGAAGGTCCAAGTGAAAAGCTTGAGACTGAGTGGTTAAAGTCGTGATCCAAAGCAAAAAGAGTGTGTTTAAGAACTCTGGACACCTCTAATTGGGAACTTTAGCAAAGCTAAGTCACAATCTGAAAAGGTTCACCCAATTATGTGTCTGTGGCATTTATGTATCCGGTGGTAATACTGGAAAACAAAGTGCTTAGGGTCACGGCCAAGACTCATAAAGTAGCTGTGATCAAGAATCAACGTACTGAACTAGGAGAATCAATAACACTATCTAAAATTCTGAGTTCCTATAGATGCCAATCATTCTAAATTTCAAAGGATAAAGTGAGATGACAAAACTGTTCAGAAGCAAAAAGCTACTAGCCCCGCTCATCAAATTGGGACTAAGTTTCATTGATATTGTGAGATTCATTGTATATTCTCTTCTTTTTATCCTATTTGGTTCTTATTTGCTTGGGGACAAGCAACAATTTAAGTTTGGTGTTGTGATGAGCGGATAATTTATACGCTTTTTGGCATTGTTTTTAGATAGTTTTTAGTAGGATCTAGTTAGTTTTTAGTATATTTTTATTAGTTTTTAAGTAAAATTCACATTTCTGGACTTTACTATGAGTTTGTGTGTTTTTCTGTGATTTCAAGTATTTTCTGGCTGAAATTGAGGGACCTGAGCAAAAATCTTATTCAGAGGTGACAAAGGACTGCTGATGCTGTTGGATTCTGATCTCGCTGCACTCGGAATGGATTCTTTTGAGCTACAAAAACCCAAATGGTGCGCTCTCAATTGCGTTGGAAAGTAGACATCCAGGGATTTCCAGCAATATATAATATTCTATACTTTATTCGAGTTTAGATTATGCAAACTGGTGTTCAACGCCAGCTTTCTGCCCTATTCTGACGTTAAATGCCAGAAACAAGTTATAAGCTAGAGTCAAACGCCAGAAACAAGCTGCAAACTGGCGTTTAACTCCAGGAATAGCCTATGCACGTGAAAGCTTCAATGCTCAGCCCCAGCATACACCAAGTGGGCCCCAAAAGTGGATTTCTGCACTATCTATCTTAATTTACTCATTTCCTATAAACCTAGGTTACTAGTTGAGTATAAAAACTACTTTTAGAGATTTAATTTTGGACCTCATGACATTTTTACATCTGAATTTGTATCTTTGACGGCATGAGTCTCTAAACCCCATGGTTGGGGGTGAGGAGCTTTGCTGTGTCTCGTTGAATTAATGTAATTATTTCTGTTTTCTATTCAATCACGCTTGTTTCTATTCTAAGATATTCATTCGCACTTCAACATGATGAATGTGATGATCCGTGACACTCATCACCACATGCCTAACAACCACTTCTATTCTACTTTAGATTGAATGTATGTCTCTTGGATTCCTGGCTCACGAGTTTGACTGCCTTTCCTGACAACAGAGCATTCAAATCTGTGAGATCAGAGTCTTCGTGGTATAAGCTAGAATCAATTGGCAGCATTCCTGAGATCCAGAAAGTCTAAACCTTGTCTGTGGTATTCCAAGTAGGTTCCGGGAATGGATGATTGTGACGAGCTTCAAACTCATGAATGCTCGGCGTGGTGACAGACGCAAAATGATCAATGGATCTTATTCCAACATTAGTGAGAACCAACAGATGATTAGCCATGTACATGGACCCTTTTCACTGAGAGGATGACTGGTAGCCATTGACAACAGTGATCCACCAACATATAGCTTGCCATGGAAGGAGACCTGCGTACGTGAAGAAGAAGACAGTAGGAAAGCAGGAATTCAAGTGACAGAGCATCTCCAAAACTCCAACCCATTCTCCATTACTGCGTAACAAGTATTCATTTCATGATCTTTCACTTTTTACAATTAAAACTAAGAACCACTATTGATATCCTGACTAAGAATAATAAGATAAACATAGCTTGCTTCAAGCCAGCAATCACCGTGGGATCGACCCTTACTCACGTAAGGTATTACTTGGACGACCCGGTGCACTTGCTGGTTAGTTGTGTGGAATTACATAGTGTGAGTGTAATTTTCGTGCACCACCACTCCATATCAAAAAAGCATCCCACAACTTTAAACGAGGTACAGGAATGGGCAGAGAAATACATCAACATGGAGGAGAACTCTCGACTAGAGGAGACCGCAAAACCTGGGTCCTCCTACTCAGCGCGGGACAAAGATAAAGAGTCCAAGAAGAAAGAAGACCAACATGGAGAGAAGTCTAAAAAATACTACCATTGCACCCCCTCTTCGGGTATCTCTTGTGGACGTCTACCGAGAGATATACCACACAGAAAAGATCCTACCACCTCGCCCAATTGAAAGCAAAAAAGAAGGAGGAAATCGGACAGAATACTGTGAGTACCACCGAATCTACGGACACCCTACCAATGAGTGTTTCGACCTAAAAAATGTCATAGAAAAATTGGCAAGAGAAGGACGGCTAGATCGGTACTTAGCCAACAAATTGGACGAACCCAGAAAAAGAAGAAGAGATGAAGAAGTCGGACGGGCTGAACGGCCACCTCACACCCCGGAGAGACACGTCCACGTAATAAATGGAGGATTCGCAGGAGGAGGAATCTCTAAATCATCTCGCAAAAGAAACTTTAAAGAATTATACCATGTTGGGGGAGGAGAAGGATCACCCGACCTCCCTACTATCACCTTTACCCAAGAAGACGTAGCAGGCCTTGTCCTGGGACATGATGATCCCATGGTCATTACTATCATATTGGCCAATGCTAATCTCCACCATACACTAGTGGACCAATGAAGCTCAGTGGATATCTTGTTTAAATCCGCCTTTGACAAACTCGGCTTACAAAAAAAAGAGCTCAGAGCATATCCGAACAACTTGTTTGGACTAGGAGACACTCCAATCCAACCACTTGGATATATCTCACTACACACAACCTTTGAAAAGGGAACCCAATCACGGATACTCAACATAGACTATATCGTAGTCGATGTGAGCTCCGCCTACAATGCCCTAATAGGTTGGACAACACTGAATCAGCTCGCCGCAGTAGTTTTGACTCCACACCTATGCATGAAGTTTCCAACGCCAGAAGGGATCGCCACAATAAAAGGAGACCAGAAAATTGCACGACGTTGTTACAACAAAAGTGTAAACCTTAAAGGCAAAGGAGAAGAAATCAACACTATTGAACTTGGGAGAGTTCGAGGTCGAGAAGAACTTCGTCCACAACCTGAGGGCGAGATCGAGGAAGTCCAGATCAGAGATATCCCAGATAAGACAACAAATATTGGGGCAACTTTGAAAAAAGACATCAAGGAGCCCCTGATACAATTTCTAAAGGATAATGTAGACCTCTTCGCACGGAAGGCCGCAGACATGCCGGGCATAGACCACAAACTAATGTGCCACAAATTGGCAGTATACCCAGGATCTCGGTTAATACAACAGAAGTGTAGGAAGCTCAGATCGAAAAGATCCCAAGCTCTGGAAGAACAGGTACAAGCTCTACTGGAGGCAGGATTCATAAGAGAGGTCAACTACCCACTATGGCAGGCCAACGTTGTATTGGTAAAAAAGTCAAATGGGAAGTGGCGGACATGCACTGACTACACCGATCTCAATAAAACCTGCCCGAAAGATCCCTATCCACTCCCAAGTATCGACACTCTCGTGGATGCCTCCTCTGGATACAAGTACCTCTCCTTCATGGATGCCTATTCAGGATATAATCAAATCCCGATGTACCCACCTGATCAAGAAAAAACCTCTTTCCTAACTCCAAAAGCAAATTATTGTTATGTCATCATGCCATTCAGACTCAAAAACGTAGGAGCTACCTACCAAAGATTGATGAACAAAGTCTTTGTGAAACACATTGGGAAACTAATGGAGGTGTATGTAGATGACATGTTGGTAAAAACACAGAGTGAGAAATCATTATTGTCCGACCTCACCAAAGTGTTCGACACCATAAGAAAGCATGGTATACGACTTAATCCAGCAAAGTGTACCTTTGCAGTAGAAGATGGCAAATTCTTGGGCTTCATGCTCACACAAAGAGGAATTGTGGCAAACCCGGATAAATGTCAGGCTATACTCGACATGAAATGTCTGACCTATGTTAAAGAGGTACAACAACTCAACGGAAGACTGGTAGCCCTGTCCAGATTTCTAGCTGGGTCATCCATAAGATCTCTCCCCTTTTATGCCACATTAAGGAAGGGGAAGAGATTTGAATGGACGACGGAGTGCAAGCAAGCTTTCCAGGATTTCAAAAGGTTCTTGGGACAACCACCCATTCTTGCCCGGCCACGGGAAGGAGAAGCACTCATATTATACCTCGCGGTAGGAAATTGGGCAATAGCTTCGACACTAGTCAGAGAGGACGAAAGTGGGTAACAACCCATCTACTTCATCAGCAAAGCCCTACAAGGGGTCAAACTGAACTATC
Organism: Arachis hypogaea; assembly: GCF_003086295.3. Classification (NCBI taxonomy): domain Eukaryota; kingdom Viridiplantae; phylum Streptophyta; class Magnoliopsida; order Fabales; family Fabaceae; genus Arachis; species Arachis hypogaea. Next base: position 92,947,808 of record NC_092044.1, on the reverse strand, counting down.
AAAAGATAGAAAAATTTACTACGCTCTCGTACTTACTTCTCGTAGGCTTCGCCCATATTTCCAAATCACACCACTAGAGTTCGAACCAACCAGCCTATAAAAGGCATCCTACAGAAGACAGACTTAGCTGGAAGAATTTTACAGAGGGCTGACGTTAGGATTTTTGCTAGTAAAGAATTTTATAAAAATAGTCGCGTTATAGATATAGTTTCTAAACCAACAGAAATCCCTTCGTACAAAAGTTTTGGTTGTCACAAGTAACAAACCCCTTTTTAAAATTGATAACCGAGTATTTAAACCTCGGGTCATCTTCTCAAGGAATTGCAGGGAGGTATGTTCTTATTATTGGTTATGAGTTTGTAAATTGGGATTTTGAAGTTTGGGCAATGGGCACAGGTATATTTAAATGACAAGTAAAATAAATTAACAATAATAAAATCTCTTGGCAAGGTATAAGAACTGGAAGTCCTATCCTAGTTATCCTTATCAATTGTGATGAGAATTGGATTTTTCTCCCACTTTGTTAACCTCTAACTATGAAGGTAATTTAAGTGGATGAATTAATTCGAATCCTCAAGTCCCAGTTTTTCCTTGGGAAAAGTTAGAGTTATTGGATCTCGAATCAATTCTTGAAGAATTCCAATTTTCAATCAACAATGAGTTTGATAACTCAAGAGTTACCAATTAATCAACTAGAGCCAAAAGGTAGAAAATCTAAATTAAAATCATTTATCTGAAAACATCTCAATAATGTATATTAAATAAGAAAATCAATCCTAACATGGAAAGTTTATAAGTCAATTAGGCAACACAATTCAGATACAAATGAAAGCATCAGAGTAAATAAAAATAAAAGAGAAAATAAATAAAAAGAACATTGAACCTGAGATGAAGATGAAATATTCCTAATTTCTAAAAATCCTAATCCTAAATCCTAAGAGAGAGGAGAGAGCCTCTCTCTCTAAAAACTACATCTAAGTCCTAAAAAAGTGAATTATCAAAGCATGATGAGTCTCTGCAAGTTCTCTGACTTTAATCTGTGTTGCTGGACCAAAAACTGGGTTGAAATGCGGCCCAGAATCTCTGCCAGCGACTTTTGTAATTCTGCAGATCGTGCACGTCACTCGATTGCGTCATCCATGTGGACGCGTCATTCGCGTTTTTCCCTGCCACGCGTTCGCGTCGTTCACGCTTCCGCGTCACTTGTGCTTTTTCAATCCGCGTGGTCGCGTGAGCCATGCGGCCGCGTCACTGCGGATTCCTTTCTTCCACGCGGTCGCATCGCTGACGCGTACGTGACACTTCTCGCTGGTCATCTCCTCAATTTCTTGTGTTCCTTCCATTTTTGCAAGCTTCCTTCCCAATCTCTCACTCATTCATGCCCTATAAAGCTTGAAACACTTAACACACAGATCAAGGCATCGAATGGTAATAAGAGAGGATTAAGATTAGCTAAATTAAGACCAAAGAAGCATGTTTTCAATCATGTAATAATTTTAGGAAGGAAATATAAATGCATGCTAATTATATGAATAAGTGGGTAAAGACCATGATAAAACCACACAATTAAACACATTGTAAACCATAAAATAGTGGTTTATCAACCTCCCCACACTTAAAAATTAGCATGTCCTCATGCTAAACTCAAGGAGACCAAATAAATGAGTAGGAAAAGGCAAGACTCATGCAATGCAACCTATGAATGTGAATGCAACTACATACTAAAATGATTCTACCTACTTGGTAAAAAAGTAAATGAATCTTTCAAGAATAAATATGAACTGGATTTCACTAATTCAAATCACAAAATACAATATAAATAACTTGCAAGAAGAAGATAGCTCATGAAAGCAGGGAACATAGAATTAAGCGCTGAACCCTTACTTTGTGGTGTATATCATTCTAACTCTCAAGTGTCTAGGGTCAATTCTCTCAATTCTCTACTAATCATGCTTCCTATAGCTTGCTCTTCATCTAACAATCAACAAAAATTTAATGCACCAATACACAAATCAAGAGGTCTATTAAGGGTTGTAATGGGGTTAGGGTAAAGGTAGGATTGTATTTGGCCAAGTGGACTAAAATCTGAATCCTTAATTAACATAAACGTTCCACCTAACTTAAGACAATCCATTTAATTAAAATGCAAAATCTAACTTCCCATTAACTGTGATTTCCACATGTTCATGCATCCTAAAATTGAGTTTAGTACATATGCATTGATACCAACACTCACTTTGGGGCATTTTGTACCTTTTTATTAATTGCTCTTTTCTTTTTCTTTTTCACTTTTTTTATTTTTTTTCAATGCATATGATTAAAGTATTGAATGCAATAATATGTGCTCAACCATTATTTTGCACATTTTCACTAAAATATACAATACCCAATTATTCAAACCAAATATTTTCAAACCCAACTTCCTCACACTTAAATCATGAGCACTTTTACTAGTCTAAGCTAACTAAGGATTCAAATTAAGGACATTATTGTTTTCCGCTTAGAGTTAGTAATGAGCTAAAGTAAAGAACAAATGGGTATATTATGCTCAAATTGGTTTGCAAAGGATAATGAAAGGGTAAGGCCATATGGGTATGTAAGCTTAGTGAAACAAGGGCCTCAATCATATTAGTGCATGCATACATCAAACAATGGAAATATAGAATTAAGCAAGACAAAGATCACAATTTTATAGAGAAAAATACACACCAAAAATAAAATATTGGTTGATAAAATACAGCCAATCAAATAGGCTCAAAATCTCACTGGTTTTGTGTGTTCGAGCTTTAAACCATGTTCCAAAATAAGCTTTCTTCAAACAAGTTTTTCAAAAAGTTTTATTCAAATTAGTGAAATACTATAAAAATTTCTTGAAAAAGAAAATATTACTTTAACCAAGTGGTAAAATATGCACAAAAAAAACAAACATGCAATCAAACATGCAAATGCAACAATGACAAACAAAAACTGGTGTTGAGAAGGGACTAACTAACCCGTGGAGATCGGTATCGACCTCTCCACACTTAAAGATTGCACCATCCTCAATTCATGCTGAGATGTACAGCTGGGCGGGTGCTGTGGTTTCTCAGCCGATGCTCGTTGTAGAGTCTTTCTCTTTACTCTTCCCGGTGGCCAGCCTGAAAAAGGGAGAAGAGAAAGAGACATGAAGTCAAAGGGGTAGGACAAAGAAGAAGGCGGTACGAGTGATAATCATGCCAAGTAAGGAAAATAGTGAATAAAAGACATGGTCGCGATTCCATGTGATCAGTTCATCAATGGAAATATAGCAAGGCATGGGGAGTATTGGATGCAAGATGTTTATTAGCATGCCGGCAAGGGCATGAGTAGCATAGATCAAGCATCAAAAGCTTTAATGTATTGTTAGTCGTGAGAAACTAACAATAACGTTTGTATTGACAATTATATTTAATTAATAAAATAGTAAAGGAAATTTGTGAAAAACAAGCATTGAATAGTAGAAGAGAATAATTTAAAATAATGCAAAATGCCATACGGGCTTTTTCACAAACACTTAGCATGCATGGTGAATATGTTATTGAAAATATTAATTAGAACATGCAAGAAACCCTATAAAAATAATATATAACTGTCAAACAATTCTTTGAATAATCCACAAGCAAAATAAATAAATTTCTAACACCAATGAAAATAATGCAATGAATGAAACTATGCAAATAAATTAAATAGAAGTGAAGAGGGATGAGAAGAAGAAAGTGAGAAAAGGAAGAAGAAAGAAGAAAAGAAATAAGAAAGGAAGAAAAGAATTAGATATAGGGAAGAAAAGATAAGATATTTGGCTGCGTTGGAAAAGTTGTGCGGCGCAAGCGACGCGGACGCGGTCGCGCGACTTGCGCTTAAATTAATCGACGTGGTCGCGTCGATCACGTGGACGCGTGACTCAGGTTATGCTACTGGCGCGAGGGCAGCCTCGCACTCGCACAACTCTCTGTTCAAAATCTTATTTTGCCAAATTTTGGGTGACGCGATCGCGTGGGGCATGTGATCGCGTGAGTGGGCTCCAGAAAGGAATGACGCGGACGCGTCGTCGACGTGGTCGTGTGATAGAGATTGTGCGTCCAGCACCAATCCAGCACCACTCTCGCACAATAATTCGTTGTGCACCCTTTTTACGCCAAAAATCAGGACACGCGGCCGCGTGGGGCACGCGGTCGCGTGGGAAACCATTATTCCCATGTGACGCAGATGCGTCAGTGACGCGGTCGCGTGAGACGATTTGGGCCACTGGCATGCCTCCAGCCATGCTCCAGCGTGACTCTCTATTCGTTTTTATTTTCTCCCCTCTCCTTTCGACGCGGACGCGTCGCTGATGAAAATAGTCGCGTTGTAGATATAGTTTCTAAACCAACAGAAATCCCTTCGTACAAAAGTTTGGTTGTCACAAGTAACAAACCCCTTTTTAAAATTAATAACCGAGTATTTAAACCTCGGGTCGTCTTCTCAAGGAATTGCAGGGAGGTATGTTCTTATTATTGGTTATGAGTTTGTAAATTGGGGTTTTGAAGTTTGGGCAATGGGCACAAGTATATTTAAATGACAAGTAAAATAAATTAACAATAATAAAATCTCTTGGAAAGGTATAAGAACTGGAAGTCCTATCCTAATTATCCTTATCAATTGTGATGAGAATTGGATTTTTCTCCCACTTTGTTAACCTCTAACTATGAAGGTAAGTTAAGTGGATGAATTAATACGAATCCTCAAGTCCCAGTCTTTCCTTAGGAAAAGTTAGAGTTATTGGATCTCGAATCAATTCTTGAAGAATTCCAATTTTCAATCAACAATGAGTTTGATAACTCAAGAGTTACCAATTAATCAACCAGAGCCAAAAAGTAGAAAATCTAAATTAAAATCATTTATCTGAAAACATCTCAGTAATGTATATTAAATAAGAAAATCAATCCTAACATGGAAAGTTCATAAGCCAATTGGGCAACACAATTCAGATACAAATGAAAGCATCAGAGTAAATAAAAATAAAAGAGAAAATAAATAAAAAGAACATTGAACCTGAGATGAAGATGAAATATTCCTGATTTCTAAAAATCCTAATCATAAATCCTAAGAGAGAGGAGAGAGCCTCTCTCTCTAAAAACTACATCTAAGTCCTAAAAAGTGAATTATCAAAGCATGATGAGTCTCCGCAAGTTCCCTGACTTTAATCTGTGTTTCTGGACCGAAAACTGGGTTGAAATGTGGCCCAAAATCTCTGCCAGCGACTTTTGTAATTCTGCAAATCGCGCACGTCACGCGATTGCGTCATCCATGCAGACGCGTCATTCGCGTTTTTCCCTGCCACGCATTCGCGTCGTCCACGCTTCCACGTCACTTGTGCTTTTCCAATCCGCGCGGTCGCGTGAGCCATGCGGCCGCGTCACTGCGGATTCCTTTCTTCCACGCGGTCACGTCGCTGACGCGTACGCGTCACTTCTCGCTGGTCATCTCCTTAATTTCTTGTGTTCCTTCCATTTTTGCAAGCTTCCTTCCCAATCTCTCACTCATTCATGCCCTATAAAGCCTGAAACACTTAACACACAGATCAAGGTATCAAATGGTAATAAGAGAGGATTAAGATTAGCTAAATTAAGACTAAAGAAGCATGTTTTCAATCATGTAATAATTTTAGGAAGGAAATATAAATGCATGCTAATTATATGAATAAGTGGGAAAAGACCATGATAAAACCACACAATTAAACACATTGTAAACCATAAAATAGTGGTTTATCAAGGGCAGTCGAGCTATCTGAGTTTGATCTTCAATATGAAGCTCGAACAGCCATCAAGTCATAGTATTTGGCCGATTTCATTGCTGAGTACGCTGACATCCCAGGAACTCCTACAAAATGAAACCTCTACGTTGATGGCTCTTCAAACAAAACTGGGAGTGGTGCAGGTGTGATAATAGAAAGCAATCAGGGAACCCAAATCGAACTCTCCTTAAAATTCGAGTTCCCCGCATCAAATAATCAGGCCGAATACGAGGCATTACTAGCTGGTTTGAGGCTGGCTAAGGAGGTTGGAGTTCAAAAGCTTATCATCTTCAGCGATTCACAAGTGGTCACCTCACAAATAGAAGGGAGCTACCAAGCTAAGGACCCTACCATAGAAAAATACCTAGACAAAACCAAAGAACAGCTCGGATAACTCGGAGAATACGAAGTCCACCATATACCTCGGGAACAGAATGCTCAGGCTGACGCACTCTCAAAACTAGCCAGCACCAAATCAGGGGGCAATAATAGAAGCCTCATCCAGGAAATACTACAAAGACCGTCAATTTCGAAGGAAGAAAAGATCCTAGCCATATTAGTTCAGGATAAAGGGTGGATAACCCCCATAATCAACTACCTCCAGTCAGAGACGCTCCCCATAGATAAGAAGGAGGCAAAGAGGCTAAAGGAAGAAGCACAATACTACACCATAATAAGCAATATTTTATATAGGAGAGGGATCTCAACTCCCCTCCTAAAATGTATACTGACTTGTTCTACAAAGGAAATCCTGGAAGAAGTACACAGCGGCATATGTGGCGACCACCTGGGGGCACGAGCTCTCTCCAAAAAATGCTCCGAGCTGGATTCTTCTGGTCGACACTGCAAAAGGAAGCAGCAGAATTCGTCAAGACATGTTCACCATGTCAAAAGCATGCCAACTTTCACATCGCCCCACCTGAAGAACTCATTAGCATGACGTCGCCCTAGCCATTCGCAAAATGGGGGCTCGACCTTCTCGCACCCTTTCTCCAGGGGTCGGGACAAGTCAAATTCCTCATTGTTGGAGTGGACTATTTTACCAAATGGATCGAGGCAGAACCTCTAGCCAATGCCACTGCTCAACGAAGTCGAAAATTCTTGTACAGAAACATTGTTACGAGGTTTGGGGTTCCTCACTCCATTACTACAGACAATGGTACTCAATTCACTAACACAGGTTTCAGGAATTTGGTAGTGGACTTGAAAATAAAACACCAATTCACATCCGTAGAGCACCCACAAGCTAATGGACAAGCAGAAGCTGCCAACAAAGTCATACTAGCCGGGTTAAAATGGAGACTACAGATGCAAAAGGAGCTTGGGCCGAAGTGCTCCCACAAGTCCTATGGGTGTATCGGACAACTCCATACTCCACCACAGGAGAATCACCTTTCCAATTAGCTTACGGAATGGAGGCAATGATCTCAGTAGAGATCGAAGAAGGATCTCCTAGAATGATCCTCTACAATGAAGAGGCCAACTCCCAAACTCCCAAAATCAACGGGAAGAACTCGATCTACTTCTGAAAGTTCGAGAAAGAGCTCGGATTAGAGAAGAAGCCTTAAAACAACAAATGGCCTCAAGATACAATCAAAAAGTAATCCAGCGAAGTTTCGCCAACAATGATCTCATCTTAATTTGAAATGACATTGGAACAGGTCGATCAGGAGAGGGAAAGCTAGCAGCTAACTGGAAAGGACCTTACCGACTTATAGAGGTACTAGGAAAAGGCTACTACAAAGTGTCCGACCTCGAGGGGCGAGAGCTACCAAGGTCATGGCACGCCTGTAACCTAAGGAGGTACTGTAGTTAGGAGGTAATAAAGATCTTAGGTCAAAGCGCACTCTTTTTTCCTGAAAAGGTTTTTTAATGAGGCACCAAGCCAAGATCTACATAAATACCCGCATGTACATATTCTTGTTTATATTCCTATATTTTATTTGAATAAAGTCTTTTAGATTCTCTACAAGGCTTTTCCTTTTTTACCAAGACGCAATAATCTGAGCGCAAAAATTCATCGTCCGATTATAAAGCTACAGGTCGGCAAAGATGAGAACCAAACTCATCGCCCGATCACGATAAGGCCAGCAAGACGAAAACCAAATTTGTCACCCGATCATGACAAAGTCGGCAAGATGAAGGTGACAAAAATAAATTAATGCAAGAATTTATAAAATTAATCCATAGAAAGAAGCCTGACGAGGTCTGAATAAAAATGGATTGCTAAAAATAACTTAGGAAGGACTGACCAGAAGAAGTTGGACCAAACCAATCAAAGCGACAAAAGTTATAAAAAGTAATCCATAGAAAGAGGCATGACAAGGTCTGAATAAAAATGGGTTGCTAAAAATAACTTAGGAAGGACCGAACAGAAGAAGTCAGACCAAACCAATCAAAGCGACAAAAAGTTATAAAAAGTAATCCATAGAAAGAGGCCTGACGAGGTCTAAACAAAAATGGATTGCTAAAAATAACTTATGAAGGACCGACCAGAAGAAGTCGAACCAACGAAAGCTATAGATTGAATCGATAGGAGAAGTCGGACCAACGAAAGCTACAGCTCGGCCCGACAAGAGAAGTCAGACCAGCAAAAACTACAGATAGAATCGACAAAAAGCGTGCGCTAAAAGGGACACAGTTTTTTCTCAAAAAAGCCACGACTCGACAGCAAAAGCTATCAAAATGGCCAAGACTGAAAAAGATCTACAGGAACACTAAAACAGTGGCCAAACATGCTAAAGCTCCAAGGATCACCTCGACAACCTTATAAGATCAGACAACAAAACATCGGCACTCTACATGGATCCACAAAAAGCAATCAACATATCAAAGAAACGCCAAAATCACAAAAAGAACGTCAAGAACTCAAAGGGCCACCCAAAAAGTCGACCTCAAGAGTTCAAAGTTTTTTTCCCAAAATAAAGATTGCTAAAGAAAAGCAACCGAATGTCCAAAGAACCTAAACCATAGTTACAAAATATTAAAGTCTAAAAGCTCACAAGCCGGGCTATAATAATAAGCATATAAAATCACAAAGGATCCAAAGTTTTCCCAGTAACAGCATCTGTGGTAAAAGGCGGAAGAATGATCCTCATAGGGGTGGTATCTACAGTCCCATCCTCCCGATTTAAAATTCGACAATCAGGATCAGGTTGGGGATGGTCGACCTCAGCAGAAGGAGTCAAGGAAGTCGTAGCTACAGAAGCTTTGGCTGATGGTGCAGCAGGAGGAGGACCATCATCCTCGTCATCCGGGGTGGGTACTATTTTACCATCTTCCACCACATTATCCAGACTAAAGAGAGTCAAGTCGAGTTTAGGAGCAAGAACTCAAACCTGAGCCTTTAAATTCTCATAAGCACTCGTCACACAATCTACCAAATGACCCTGGAGATTGGCGTAATTCGCAAGGGCAGATTCAAGCCTCTTCTTCAGCTCCAACACCTCAGCATAAGTATGGGTATAACTTTCTTTGTGTTTCTTCGCCATCTCCTTAGCCAAATTTGCAGCCGCCTAAGCATTAGTAGCTCGAGACTTCTCCTTCTCCAACTCTAGCTTAGCCACCCTGGCATCTAACTCATCCTTCAAGCCCTTAACTCTATTAAAATCCGACTTGGCATCCTCCAGAAAAGCTTTCGTAGCATGGACTGGGGAGCCCTGAACAGTACGGAATAGAGCTGCTCCCATATGGGCCATCCGAATGCTGTTAGTAGTAATAAAATTCAAGTGATGAAGGATGGATACATCATTCATCGAAAGTCGACCGTAAGGAGCAATTTGATTATCAACAAACCCTACAGCATCAAAATCAATGGCATCCAAGTCATAAGTCTCCACAGTCTTCTATTTTTTGGGAAGAGGACCAGCAATATGAGAGGAAGCACCAGAAGTTGAATGGGGAGGATCAGAAGGAACCACTCGAACTTGGGGAGTCGGGATGACCTTCCTCAAACCAACAGTGTCTGAGGTCGGCTTCTTCAGAGAAGCTTGAGAAGATCCCTCTCTAGAAGCTTTGGCCGAGATATTTTGAGCAGCAGTTGCTTTCTTGGCCCTACGAAAATGTTTCATTGAATCCGCAGACTTCGCCATCTCTGAAAAGGAAAGGAAAACAGCAAAATCAAGTCCAGCTCAAAGAAAGGTATAGATCGGCAAAACAAATAAATATAGAGAAGTCGCCATACCCAATTCAGCCTTAAGAAGGGAAGGATCCCCTAGAAATTTTTTCGTATTAAGGTGGGGAGGCTCCCCCGAATTTTCCTCTAACACATGCACAAAGGCCTACTCAACCTCATCCAGACTTTCCCAGGAATATCTGGTCACTACCATATTCTTTTGCCAGCATAAAGGGAAGGTAGGCTCACTATTTTCATCTAAAAAGAAGGGCCGAGCTCCCTCAACAGCTCGGACCTTGAAATAGTAATTCTTAAAATCCCTAAACGATTCATCATAATATAAAACACTTTCTTTCCCTAGGAAGCTCAGAAAAAAATCCAGGAAGCTTTCTTCTTAGCTACCCCAGGTTTGGTCAGAACAAAAAGATAAAGGAAGACAGCTTGGGAAGGTCAGATATCTAGTTCCTGACACAACAATTGAAAGATCTTTATAAAACCCCAAGAATTTGGATGGAGTTGAGAAGGAGAAACATTGCAGGCCCACAACAATCCGGTTTCAAAAGGGGTAAAAGGGATGGTGATATTAAATTGACTAAAGAAATAGTCATAAGCATAAAAGAAAAGTCGTTCTCCCTTTATCAAAGAGGGAAAACTAACCCTCTCCTTGGGGTCGGGAAACACTATCTCGTAGTTTTTCTCTTGGTCTCTATCACTACAAATTCTATGATGCCTCCTAAGTCGCACACAATATTCAGAATCAACTATAGAGACACACATCAAAACAATAGAATCCAGCCAGTCGGACATGCCATCCGGAACTTTAGTAGACATTGTGATAATGTTTTGGCGAGAAGACATAGGTTAACTATTCCTACAAAAAAAAGAGAAAAAAGGGGGGTTACCACTACACATCTCGGGAAAATGTGGAAACAACTCGGGCAACAAAACATGTAGAATAAAGATACATCAATAAAAGGAAAACCCTAGGATTCATACTAAAATTCAGGGGCACCCTTTGGAGGCAGTAACAAGAAAAGAAGGAAAGCAACGATCTATACCCTAAACATCTCACAGTAAACACAATCCTTCTCTAGCAACATCACACCACGCAAAGCAGCAAGAAAATTCTTCATCATCACTAATGAAAATCAGCGAAAGCAGCAAACTTTCTTTAACAAACAGTCCAAACTCAAATAGGGCCCGGAGGCGAAGGACATGCAAGGATAAAAAGCCTTAAAGAAACAAAAACTACCAGGCATACGACACAAACAAAAGAGTGCAGGGATCACCATAAAAATGCAAGCTTCTTTCAGAAAACCATGAAAACAAAATATCGAAAAGAAAGACACAATCTTTTTCCAAGAGGGACAAGATCCCCAGAAGCAAAATCAGTGAAAATCACAGGCAATAATAAGAAGGCGATTATCAAAAATATACAAGGGAAAGAAAATACCAACCTGTGAAGGAAGAAGAAGTAAGCGTGAAGGAAGACCAAAGCAACGACGAATCCACACCAAACAATCACTTTCGAAGGATTGGAAATAGGAAGCACAAAAATGCGAAAACTTGAGAAGGTAGAGGAATGAAGCACTGTAGCAAGGAAAAGCAAAAAGAAAGGAGAGGAGAAACTGAAGAGATGAGAATTTAAAATTCAAAATGAGATACAAAGAGGGAAACAAAGGAAATGGCAAGAAGTTAATGAGTCTTTGGCCTTCGCATGTCTCCAAGAAGAGAAAAATGTGCGCTGTAGTTAAAGCAGAAACGTTCCGCATTCAAAGTCATTAATAGGGAGTCTCTACTACGAGATCGACAAAAAATGCTCGAGCTCGGCTTCTCCCAAAGGGATCAAAGTCTAAAAAGACACGACCCCAAAAGAAAGACCGCGCTCAAGCAGGGGCACTGTTCGTACCCTGGGGTGATTAAAGGCGAAGCGACCGACCTCTTCGGGTCAGGCTTCCCAACCTCTTCACAAAGAGCTCGGCCAAAATCGACTAAAAGGGCCAAACAGGCCCTAACAAAGGGACACAGCCCAAATCTAAAGGCAGCCAAAGCCAAGAAAGATAAAGGCAGTTCCCCTTAAAAATAAGATGACTTCACTCAAAGATAAGATAAGATAACTATCTTATCTCCAAAAAGGTCACTCCATACTATTATAAATACACTAGAGCACCCAGATATAACTCATACTCTGATTCTACAAAAACCTGCCTAAAGCACGTGCTAACTTAAGCATCGGAGTCTCTTGCAGGTATCACCACCCTCCGGTGACAAAGGATCAGCAGCACCGCCAAGTCTAACAAGTCGGACGCGACAGCTCTGGCCACCACCACAGATCTCGTCCGAGATCGACCTACAGTATCAGGTAACCCTCAGAACAGTTAGTGTCATTAACGCCTTCATGTCATGGTATGCCCACGTTAATGGCCACGTTAGCACCACTAACGTGGACCATTAACGTGGGAGAAGGATGGATGGTAGTGTTAATGGCAAAGTTAACACCTATAACGCTATTGAAAGTTAGACAAGGCTGATTTAGGGGTCATGTTAGTACAACTAACGTTGAGCTTAACATAGCTCAAGAGGGTTGGGACGTTAGTGACAAAGTTAGCATCACTAACATCTTCGAACCAGAATTTACACTTAATGTTAAACCCACTAACGTCTTGACTAACGCCAATCATACATGACTCAACTTTCTTCAGCAAGCTGAGCTAAGCCCACTAAAACTGTAACTGCTTTAACTAAAGATCAAAGGCCCAGATCCAAGACTTGCAGAGCCAACTTAAGATCAGAGAAGTAGTATATATAGGGGTAGTTTTGAACTAGAAAGGAGGATTGGGATCTGGGGGATCCAAATTTGTAAACACCCTGTACATTTACTTTCTCTGCAATTTAGTTTACTTTACGATGCACTTTTCATTTTTGCTTTCTATTTCTAGAGCTATGAACAACTAAACCCATCTTTATTGGGTTAGGGAGCTCTGTTGTAATTCAATGGATCAATAGTAGCTTTCATCTTCTTCTTCTTTCTTTTCTCTTGATTTTGTTAGAAAGCTTTCGATCTTAATTCAATTGAACAAGTTATCTCGACAGAGAAACTGTTCATAATTGGGTTTCCTCGGAACCTTGAAAGAGGAATGAGGAGATCATGCTAGAAACGCTTTCTCACGCTGGATTAGGTTGGGGGTTTGATGGATATAGAGACATGTAATCCTACCAATACTTTGATCTATAAAAGTGTGTGGTATAATCAGTTACCAAACTTCATCTCTTCCCATGAGCAATTAAATCAAGACATTGGGCAATTGTTCAAGCTTAGAGAGATTGGATTGCCAAGACAATGGAATCCAATCACTTAAGATTGCCAAGAAAGTCAATGAATGCATTGATTGAGGAAGAGATGAAGATGAACTTGATCCGGAGAATGCAACATCTCCTATGCCCAATGAACTTCCCATTTCTGATCTTACCCATTCTCTTTAATTCTTGCTATTTAGATGTTCATTATCCCCAATCCCATTTAATTTTTTGCAATTTAACTTTCTGCACTTTACATTCTGCCATTTACTTTCAGTCATTTACATTTCCTGTCATTTACTTTTCCCTGCTATTTAAGTTTCTGCAATTCTCAACTCAACTTTGCTTAGCTTAACTAGAACACTCCTCTAATTAAGATTGCTCAACCAATCAATCCCTGTGGGATTGGACCTCACTCTATTGGGAGTTTTTACTTGACGACAATTCGTTATACTTGCCGAGGGAAATTTGTAATGGTACAAGTTTTCGTACATCAAGTTTATGGCATCGTTGCCGGGGATTAATTTTGTATTGACAATGATTAAATTAGAGGATAACTAGATTGAGCAATTTTCTTTTGTTTTGTTAATTTGTTAGTTTCTGTTATTTACTTTTAGTTTTAGTAATTTTACTTTGATTTTCCTTTGATTTTCTTGCTTATTTACATTTTTACTTGACTAATCCACTAGCTGTTTGATAAATTGCATCACTCACACTAACAGCAACCTTAACAAGAGTGATTTCTTCACTTTTCTCTTGCTTGTGTTCTACTGTTTGTATGACAGGTAGAAGAAGAGGAGCTTCAACCTCCTTTGAATCTGAACCTGAGAGGACCTTCCTTAGATTAAGGAGTAAGGCAAGAAGAAAGAATGTTATTGGTGCAGAGGAAGAAGAAGAGGACTTAGATATGAATATGGAGGATGATATGGTGAACCATCATGAGGAAGAGGTGCATAACCATGATATAGAGGGGGCAGCCCACCATGCTGGGCAAGAGAGGAGAGTTTTAGGCTCTTACATTAATCCAAACCCAGGAAACTGTGGAAGTAGCATCCAAAAACCAACCATTTATGCCAATAACTTTGAGTTAAAACCTCAACTCATCACCCTTGTTTAAAACAATTGCTCATTTGGAGGAAGTGCCCAAAAAGACCCAAATCAACACTTAACCACTTTCCTAAAAATATGTGATACTGTGAAGTCTAATGGTGTTCATCCTGACACCTATAGATTGCTGTTGTTCCCCTTCTCACTTAGGGACAAAGCATCTAAATGGCTAGAATCCTTTCCAAGAGAGAGTCTGACAACTTGGGAAGATGTGGTAAACAAGTTCTTAACGAGATTATACCCTCCTCAAAAAGTCAATAGATTGAGGGCTGAGGTCCAAACATTCAGGCAACAAGATGGTGAAACTCTCTATGAAGCATGGGAGAGGTACAAAGACTTGACAAGAAGATGCCTACCAGACATGTTCAATGAATGGGTGCAGCTACACATCTTCTATGAAGGCTTGTCTTATGAATTAAAGAAGGCATTGGATCACTCTTCAGAAGGATCTCTAAACAAGAAGAAGATTATTGAAGAGGCCATAGACATCATAGAGACTGTGACCAACAATAAGTTCTTCTATGCCTCTGACAGGAGCAACATGATGAACGAAAATTGTCTTATGGTTTAGAATTTGACAAATGAAATCTCGTTGCAAGTATAGTTCTAAACCAACAAACAATTCCTCAATCAAAATTTTGGTTGTCACAAGTACAAACCCCAATAAAAATAAACCGAAGTATTTAAACCTCGGGTCGTCTCTCAAAGGAATTGCAGGGTAGTGTTCTTGTTATTGGCTATGATTTGTATATTTTGGGATTTTGGATAAGAGATAAGAAAAATAATTGGCAATGAAAATCAAAAGATAAAAA
Source organism: Arachis hypogaea (assembly GCF_003086295.3). Taxonomy (NCBI): domain Eukaryota; kingdom Viridiplantae; phylum Streptophyta; class Magnoliopsida; order Fabales; family Fabaceae; genus Arachis; species Arachis hypogaea. The sequence continues at coordinate 92,932,687 of NC_092044.1, read as the reverse complement.
GGTCTTGGCAAGGTTTGGTGGTCAAGGATCTTTATCCTTATCACTAACCACAATATGATAATTGCAAGGATCAATCCCATTAGGTTATCCTCTAACAAGTAAAGGAAAGTCAAATGAGCTTTATCAATCCAATTCCATAAGTCCTAGCTATTCACTAATTGAATTAATGAGAGCTAGAGTCAATGGATACTAATTATCAATCACTTGGACATTAGTAACTCAAGTTCACCTAAGTTACCATCCCAAGCCAAGAACACAAAAATCTACTCCAACATCCTTCCAAGCATTTTGTCAAACACTTGGAAGGCATAAAAGGAAAGCAAGATAAAATTGCAAAGAAATATAAAATCTAATACTACCTAATACAAGCAATCAACAACAACAATCAAAGAAAGCACAATTAACATGAATTACGTCAAATTGCATTAAAAGAAAATAAAAAGAGAAAGAGTGTATTAACAACAAAGTATACAAACAAAGGAGATGAATACAAAAGAATGAAGGAACAAGATGTAGGAACAAGGAATTAAAAGGGAAAAGTAGATGAAAGCAAGACTTAAAGCCTAAATCTAAGAAGAGATTAACCTAAACCTAATCCTAATTCTAGAGAGAAGAGAGAGCTTCTCTATCTAGAAACCTAACCTAAAGCATGATAAAACTAAACTCTAACTACTTCTAAAACTAACTTGGTAACGCCCCCCTCTCATCTCCCTTCAATCCTTGGGTTTAATAGCATCAAAAGTGAGTTGGATTTGGGCCTGGGAAGCCCAGAAATACCCCCCAGCGGATTCACTTTAAGTTAGTCTCGTGCGAGCACCGATGCGTACGCATGTGTCACGTGTACGCGTCGATGGCATTTTCTATCCACGCGTACACGTCATGTCACGCGTACGCGTCGCCATGCGACTTCACTTTCCACACGTGCGCGTCTGATGCGCGTGCGCGTCGATGAGTGTATCCCGAATCCTTGATTTTCCATGAGTTTTCCACTTGCATGCTTTTCTTCTTCATCCCCTTGATCCATTCCTAGCCTTTCCAATCTGAATTCACTAACAAACATATCAAGGCATCTAGTGGAATCAAAGGTGAATTATATTTAGCTAATTAGAGGTCTAAAAAGCATGTTTTTACACTTAAGTACAAATAAAGGAGAATCTTCAAAACCATGCTATTTCATTGGATAAATGTGAGAAAATATGATAAAATTCCCTAAAATCAATAAGATAAACCCTAAAAATAGGTTTTACCACAACAACAGAGGAGTAATGGAGCTGAACCACATGGATGCATTACTGGTCCAAAATAATATGATTACCATGCAATTGGCTGACCTTACCAAGCAGATGGAAAGGAATCAAGCTGCAGCAGTCACCACTCAACCACCAGTTCAAGAATGAATAAATTCAAAGGAAGAAGGTGACTGGGAGCAAGCCAATTATGTTGGAACCTCACCCAGACAATCCCATGATCCATACTCCAAGACTTATAATCCTGGTTGGAAGAACCATCTAAACTTTGGGTGGAAAAACCAGCAAAACCAAGTCCAAGATCATAGACCTCACAACCCCAACTAATACAACAATGCAACCTATCAATATTCCACTCAAAGCTCATACCAAGCCTCGCCCAACAACTCTTCTCAACGTTCATATCAAACCCAAAACAACCATTCTCAACTCCCCAACCCCAACTCACTATCACCATCTGAGGATAGACTCTCCCGGATTGAGACTTTGCTTGAAGGTCTATGCAAGGAGGTTCAAGACAATATGACATTCAAGGATGAAGTGAGGGCTGATATAAAGAACCAGGGAGACACCATCAAGAGGCTTGAATCTCAATTGGGATATCTTTCTCAGCAAATTCCTAAGCCTACTGACAGCTTCCCAAGTGATATTGAGAAGAATCCAAGAGGTAAAACAAAGAATGTGAGATGGGAAAAATGCAAGGTTATCACTCTAAAAGATGAAGAGATCTTGGATGAAGAATTCAGCAGCTCAACAGAACACATTCAAGGAGCTCCAAGGGAGAAACTAGAAGGGAAAGAACAAGGAACTAACCCTACACAAAGGGAGGAGCCAAAGCAGAAAGAAATCCTGAAATCTTATGTGCCAAAAGCACCATTCCCTCAGAGACTCAGGGGTGGTGAGAAAGAGAATACATACTCTAAATTTCTGGATATTTTTAAATCTCTCCATGTCAACATTCCATTCCTTGAAGCCCTCCAATAGATGCCCTCATATATCAAGTGCATGAAGGATTTGTTAACCAAGAAAAGTCAATTGCAGGGTGGCCAAACAGTGGTGATGAATAAAGAATACAGTGCCCTCATTCAGAAGGAATTGCCTACAAAGAAAAAAGAATCTAGGGAGTTTTGACATCCCTTGTGCTATAGGGGACACCATGATTGACAGAGGGTTTTGTGATCTGGGAGCAAGCATAAATCTAACGCCTCTATCTCTCATGAAGAAGCTTCAAATCAAAGAGTTAAACTCCACAGATGTGATCCTTCAATTGGCTAACAAGACCCAAAAATGAGCACTAGGAGTGGTTGAAAATGTATTAGTGAAAGTTGGAAGTTATTTCCTCCCTGCAGACTTTGTTGTTATTGAAATGGAAGAAAGCTACCTTCATCCAATCATTCTGGAGAGACCATTCTTGGCCACAGCAAAAGCACTCATAGAGGTTGAGCAATGGGAGATGATATTGAGAATACATGACGAACAACTCACCTTTCATGTCTTCAAACCCTCACATGATCTAGATCAAGAGCAAGAATGCATGAAGGTTGATTCTGGATATAAAATCCTGAAAGAAGCACCCAATGAATCATCCCTAGAACATCCAAGGTCATGCCTGAAAGAGAAAAAAGAGATAAAGGTAGTGCTACAGACTGAAGAAATTAAGGAGGAACTGGGGTCACAACCCCCACAGAAGACAAGCAACAAGATCCCTCCGGACAATGAGATCATAAGGAATAAGGCACTACCAGAAGAAGGAAGGAAAAAATTCCAAGAGGTTGGAGGAACGAAAAAATCTCCACCGAAGATTTTTCTCCAGGGGACAGAGTGATATCGATTCACCATCCACTAATACCACCTCATTTTCCTGTGATACCATCTCAATTACCTCAAGTGTACACAATCAACAAAGTCCTCTCATTGGAGCATGTTGAGATCCTCAAGGAAGGAAGTGGAGACAAATTCACTATGAGAGAGGAGGATTTGAGACATTATAACTACCATCCTCCCTGATAATAAGATAACAACCGTCAAGCTAGTGACGTTAAAAGAGCGCTTGTTGGGAGGCAACCCAACCAGAGGTAACTCTCTCTTTTTAAGCTTGTTTCAATAAAAGAGTTAAGTAGATTTTTCTGTATTGCAAGGAGTTAAGTTTGTGTTGCACACCAAAATAATTCAAGGGTGAATGTGTGATTCTAATTTTGGTGTTCTACCACAAATTTCATTAATAACACATTGCATCCCTTGGCATAATTAGTCACTAGTTCTAAACAATCAGGGAACCTACTTAACAGTTGTTTAATTTTAGTCATAGTTTATTTTTTGAATAAAATCATTTGATGTTCTCTACATGTATTCACTTTGCTGCATAAAAAAGTAAGTTAGGGACCCAGTTTAGTGTTTCCACACCAACCTAGGTCCAGAAAACCAAAAACATAAATACATGCTAACAGTTTCTCAAGTGATTGGGGAACAAGCAACTTCCAACAATGTGTTGCAGGAAATCAATCAATCACTTGGAGGGGTAAAATACACCATTATCCAATAAGAACAAAAGAAAGATACAACAGCTATGGATGATGATGACAGGAAAGAAACAAAAAGACACCAAGAGGTTGTATTATTCCTCAACCATTTTCACCTTGGAAAGCTTTGATTGGAAGCATGAATGTACCCCTGCTAAACTAGTTTATTGTCATTTTGAGTTCTGTCTGTGTACTGTCTTTAATTCTCAATAAGTGTTCTAGCATAGGTTCCTGTTTCACATTCATCTTACTTAATTGTATGCTTGTTCTTGAGTTCAATAAAAGAGAATGTTATGAAAAATAAGAGTGGAGTCCATGTTATAGAATAAAGTCCTAATGTTCGTGGTGGTAATTGATTAGCTAAGTTGGTTCATCAATAAGGTACAAGGACAAGCATGTTCCTTGAACTTGTTGCTTGAAGTGCACCCTATGAGACTAGCTAAATAACAAGATCCCAAAAAGAGAAAAATAATGAAAAAAGAAAGGAAAGAGCAAGAAATAAGGCTAGGTACCAATAGTTGAACCTTGAGGTATGTGTCTGTGGTGTTTGTGTACAAGGATCTGCTTGGATGAGTAAGTTCTTAGGAGTGCTTCATCACGTGGTAACTTGGGTTAACTAACGTGGGATTATCAACTAAAAGTCCACTGTCAAGAGCAACCTTGTTACAAAACATTTAGTGACCCAAAGAGGTGCTAGACACCAAGGTCTCAAGGAAGAAAATAACAAACCATGTGCCTGTGGTGTGTATGTGTGGAGGAGAGACTTGAGGGAGTAAGTCCTTGGGGGTGCTTCAACACCTAGCACCTTGAACCAACTGGTTCGGGAGTGCTGGCTGAAAGCTTATCATAAAGAGTTGCCTCAACACAGAGCACCTAGCCTAAGAAAGTAATAATACTCTAAAAGAGAAAAGGAAAACAAAGTAAAGCAAAAAGGGGATCCATGAATAAGAGCCTCATAGAAGGCAACCAAGTGAGTGTTCAAGGGCTTGTTAGGGCCTACAAACCATCAGGAACATGAACCTAAGTTGCTATGCATAAAAACCTATGAACCAAGGATTTAAACCTCACAAATAAGGACTTGTCTATCTTGTATATTCATTCATTCTTCTTATGCTTTATAACTTGCTTGAGGATAAACAAGATTTAAGTTTGGTGTTGTGATGTCAGGGCATCTTGGCTAGTTTCACTAGCCTTTTCTTTACATGTTTTAGATAGTTTCATGCATTTTCTTAGGTAATAAGCAAGCTTTTGGGTGAATATGCACTTACATCTTGATTCAAGCAAACATGGTGAATTTTACATGATTTCATGAGAATAATGCATGAATTGAATGGCTAATTAGATGATGCATAATCTCATGATCTAGAACAAAGCTTTGATGTACTTTGTTTGTTTGATTTCAGGCCAAATGAAGCAGAGAAGAGCCACGTTAGTGGCTACGTTAGTGCCACTAACGTGGTCATTAACATGGAAAGGGAGCAAGCTTGCAATATTAGTGGTGAAGTTAACACCACTAACGTCTTCGAAGGCCAACTTAGCCCACGTTAGTTACCACGTTAGTTCCACTAACGTGGGCACTAACGTGGAAGAAAGGGGAAGCTCCAACGTTAGTCGTGAAGTTAACACCACTAACGTTAGAAAGGCCATGAACACCCGCGTTAAGAGCCACGTTAACGCCACTAACACGGGCGTTAACATGGAGGAAAAAGATTCGCCAACGTTAGTGACACTAACTTTGTCACTAACGTTGGAAAGGGTTAGGATGACCCACGTTAGTAGCAACGTTAACGTCACTAATGTGGGCATTAACGTGGAGTGCAAAGAGGAGCCAACGTTAGTGACATTAACTTTGTCACTAACGTTGGAAGAGGACAAGATTACCCATGTTAGTGGCCACGTTAATGACACTAACGTAGGAATTAACATGGAGCAAGAGGATGAGAGCCAACGTTAGTGACACTAACTTTGTCACTAATGTTGGAGATGGCCAATATGCCCATGTTAGTGGCCATGATAGTGCCACTAACGTAGAAGGGAAGGAGTTTTGTAGCGTTAGTGAAAAAGTTAGTGTCATGGTATGCCCACGTTAATGGCCACGTTAGCACCACTAACGTGGACCGTTAACGTGGGAGAAGGATGGATGGTAGTGTTAATGGCAAAGTTAACACCAATAATGCTATCGAAAGTTAGACAAGGCTGAGTTAGTGGTCACATTTGTACTACTAACGTTGGGGTTAACGTAGCTCAAGAGGGTTGGGACGTTAGTGACAAAGTTAGCGTCACTAACGTCTTTGAACCAGAATTTACACTTAACGTTAAACCCGCTAACGTCTTGACTAACGCCAATCATACCTGACTCAACTTCCTTTAGCAAGCTGAGCTAAGCCCGACTGCTTCAACTAAAGATCAAAGGGCCAGATCCAAGACTTGCAGAGCCAACTGAAGATCAGAGAAGTAGTATATATAGGGGTAGTTTTGAACTAGAAAGGAGGATTGGGATCTGGGGATCCAAAATTGTAAACACCCTGTACATTTACTTTCTCTGCAATTTAGTTTACTTTACGATGCACTTTTCATTTTTGCTTTCCATTTCCAGAGCTATGAACAACTAAACCCCTCTTCATTGGGTTAGGGAGCTCTGTTGTAAATCAATGGATCAATAGTATTTTTCATCTTCTTCTTCTTTCTTTTCTCTTGATTTTGCTAGAAAGCTTTCGATCTTAATTCAATTGAACAAGTTATCTCGACAGAGAAACTGTTCATAATTGGGTTTCCTCGGAACCTTGAAAGAGGAATGAGGAGATCATCCTAAAAACGCTTTCTCACACTGGATTAGGTTAGGGGTTGGATGGATATAGTGACATGTAATCCTGCCAATACTTTGATCTATGAAAGTGTCTGGTATATTCAATTACCAAACCTCATCTCTTCCCATGAGCAATTAAATCAAGACATTGGGCAATTGTTCAAACTTAGAGAGATTGGATTGCCAAGACATTGGAATCCAATCACTTAAGATTGCCAAGAAAGTCAATGAATGCATTGATTGAGGAAGAGATAAAGATGAACTTGATCCGGAGAATGCAACATATCCTATGCCCAATGAACTTCCCCATTTCTGATCTTACCCATTTTCTTTAATTCTTGATATTTACTTTGATGTTCATTATCCTCAATCCCATTTAATTTTCCACAATTTAACTTTCTGCACTTTACATTCTGCCATTTACTTTCAGTCATTTACATTTCCTGTCATTTACTTTTCCCCGCCATTTAAGTTTCTACAATTCTCAACTCAACTTTGCTTAGGTCAACTAGCACACTCCTCTAATTAAAGTTGCTTAACCAATCAATCCCTGTGAGATTCGACCTCACTCTATTGTGAGTTTTTACTTGACGACAATTCGGTATACTTTCCGAGGGAAATTTGTAGTGATACAAGTTTTCATGCATCAATTCATCCTAGTGGTGATTTTTTTGACTTGGATATTACTCCTTTTATGCCTATGGTAGAAGATGGTAGAGTTGAAGTTCAAAATAACGAGCAAGATACAGCTGCAGGTGAAGATGGAACAGTTTATCCAACGCATGATGAAGTTAGTCATGATGATCTTGATGAACAACCAGCTTCAAAAATCACTACAAATGCACTTAAAAGGTCTATAAGAGAAAAGAAGTCATCGTTAAGGTATTCTCTACATGAATTTATCTTATTGACTAAAGGGGAGAACCTGAATACTATAGAGAGGCTGTTGAAGATGGAAGCAAAGTTTAATGGCTTGAAGCTATGCAAGAAGAAATGAAGTCCTTACTTGAAAATGATACTTATGAGTTGGTAAAACTACCTAGGGGTATGAGAGTTTTAAAGAATAAATGGGTATTCAAAATCAAGAATGAAGAGCACAATTTGAAGTCTCAGTATAAAGATAGATTGGTTGTTAGAGACTTTAGCCAGAGAAAAGGTATTGATTATGAGGAGATTTTTTTCTATTTTGATAATCTCATCCAGTTGTTCTTACTTGGATTAGTAGCTTCTCTTAATATGGAGATTGAGAAAATGGATATAAAGATAGCTTTACTTCATGGTGATTTAGACAAGAAAATCTACATTGAACAACCAGAAGACTTTATTGTTAAAGGAGAAGAAGACCTTACATGTAAGCATAAGAAGAGTTTTATGGGTTGAAGTAAGCTCCAAGACAATGGTACAAGAAGTTTGAATATGTTATGAAAGAGCATAGTTACGATAAGACAACTTCAAATCATTGTGTATTTGTACAAAAAATTTTTGATGGTGATTTTATCATTTGTTTTATGTGGATGATATTTGAATTGTGGGAAAGAATGCTTTGAGGATTAATGAGTTGAAAAAATAGTTGAACAAGTTTTTTGCTATGAAGGACTTGATCCTGCCAAGCAAATTTTGGGCATGACTAATACTTATTATAGAGATTTCAAGAAGCTTTATTTGTTACAAGAGAAGTACATAAAGAAAGTGCTTCAAAAGTTTAGCATGATTGAGTACCAAGTTGAGTACCAAGTAGTATTTAACAATTGACAAAAAGAAACAAGCAATGAATGAAATTCCTTATGCTTCAGCTATTTGGAAGCTTGATGTATGCTAGTGTGCACTAGATTAGACATTGCATATTCGGTTGGTATTATGAGTTGTTTCCTCTCTAATCTAGGTAAAGAACATTGAAATCCTGTTAAATGAATTATGGGATATCTCAAAGGTATAACTAACTAGAGTTTGAGTTTTGGTGGTGAGAAATCTTTACTAGTTGGCCTTACCGATGCAGACATGGTAGGAGATATTAATTCTTGAAATTCTACTTCAGATTATTTGGTCAAGTTTGTCGGAGGAGCTATTTCATGGCAATCAAGACTACAAAAGTATGTTGCATTTTCTACTACAGAGTTAGAGTTTATTGCTGCATCTGAAGTGTGTAAAGAGTTGTTGTGGATGAAGAAGTTTCTTAGAGATATTGGTTTCAAGTGAAATCGTTATATGCTATTTTGTGACAGTCAAAGTACTATTCATCTTGCTAAGAATTCTATCTTTCATACAAGATCTAAACATATTGATATTAGATATCACTGGATACATAATGTGTTGAATTTCAAGCTGTTAAACTATGAGAAAGTTCACATTGATAATAATAGTATTGACATGATGACAAAAATATTATCAAGAGATAAGTTTGAAACATATTATTTGATCATTGGAATAGTCAAGGCCTCTACCTAGTGGAGAAAGAAAGATTTGTTAGGCTTGTTTATATCTTATGTAAGGTCCAAGTTTAAATTTTTAAGGGTGTCTCCTTGCACCCATTTTCCACTAATCTAATCAGAATTTCAGGGTCTTTGAAAGAAAAAGAGAGTGCAGCCACAAAAGTGGGAGAGAAGAGAAAATACTGAATTTTTATTTTTATGCAGAGCAGCAATCTATGAACAGCAGTTTCTTATTCGTTCATTTGCAGGTTTTCTCATCTTGTTCTTTATTCTAGACGGTGGAGATCTTGATTGGAGGTCTTTAGTGAGAAATTGGCTTCGCACAGTAGCTCTGATTTTGGATATTTTTATCTTCTTGTTATTCATTTTTAAGCTTTGGTGTTTGGTATTTTGACTAGTTGTATACACAATTTGTCTTTTATTTAAGATCCTCTTGTACCTCATATTTGATAGTGGAGCTATTTCATTAGTTTGGATATGTGGTTTTTACTTCTTATATTGAGAGAATTTTCTACGTTAAAATCTTGGTGTATTCTTACTGTTGCTTAACTTGATATATTTACTTTCTCATAGTTGCTGCTATATTGTGTTGTGAGTTCTTTCATATTGTTCTTGTGTTGGATATTTGTATTGTTTTCACTGAACTCTTTCACTTTCGAGGTATAGTTCATCCCATACGATGTTGTAATACGCCTTTTTTTAATGAAGTGAGTATAACTCAGATGCCAAAAAACACGATGGGTGAGTACCTACAAAAAATATTCTGACACTTAAATCAGTATGTGTTTAAAAGGCATAAGAATTTTATGAATATAGAATATTAGTAAATATTTTATCGACATATAGATGTCATAAAACTAATTATATGAATATAGAAACATAAAATTTGAGTGTGTAGAAGTTCATAAATCTTACCTTGTTGGGAGATAGATAGTATTTTTATATAGACACTAGTGTATGTTTCCGTACCTTGTACGGGATAATACATAAAATTATATTAAAAATTTTATTAAAAAATTAAATAATATATATAGTAATTATTATTATAAATATTTTATAAAGTTATAATTAAAATCAAACTCTCAAAATTTTTAATATTAAAATATTAAAAATAATTAGTATTTGTCTTAATCAGTTTGAGTTTGTTAAGTGATCATCTCACTCGTCCGCTTAAACAAATATTAGGAGTTAGAATCTCGCCTTGTGTATATAGCAATTCATTGGCTAGCGATAAACCCTTAATAAATAGAGTATCAATATGTGGTTAGACTTGGCAGGAGTTTTCGAATACGCAGGTACCCAACCCGTCCATACCCGGATGAAAAGGGTAATAACTTGACCAAAGTCGGGGCAGATTTTGCTCAAGACAGGGTATGGACGGGTTTAGAGTGTACCCGCCCCGAATATATACATATAAACACTTTTTAGGAATTAGAATTTGTCTCACATCACACATGATTCATAGCTTCGGTCTATACTTTATAGCCATGCAAGATAAACTCAATCATCCTCACCTAAAATCTTCTTCTTCTCGACTTCTTCATAAAAAAACCGCATAGCTCCTGTCATGTTGTTGCTGAGTCCATCGCCGCTTACCTATTCACAACTCCCATCTTCATTCACAGCCAGAGATGGACCCACGTTTAATATAGAGGGAGCATTTGCCGCCACAATTTTTTAAAAAAAAAAGTAATACTTATATACATATATACCACTTATTGTATTATATTTGTCTCAAAATAAAATATAAATAGTTTTTTGTATTTTATGTTAAAAAATATTTTGTTAAACTTAACACATAATAATAATTATATTGTTAAATTTGATTTAATATGAAAAATAAATAAATACACTAAAAAATTAGTGATAATTAATTATATTATATTATTTAATTAATTAATAATTAAATTAAAATTTAGTTTTCTAATTAAATACAACTTAAACTATTAGTGATTTTTTAAAAATTGTTTAAGATAAAAAAAATATATTATCTATGTATTAATATACTGTAATTATTTTGGTTAAAAAATTTATTTATACTATAAAAATTATAATAAGTAGATTTGACAAATAAGTAAAATAATTATTTAAAAATATATATAAAAAATAATATTTAATCATGTTAAAAATAAAAAAAGTCTTTATAAATATTTTTTGTTATTTTAAATATTATACTATGTGTATGAAATTATATTTTTATTATTTTAAATATTATAATAATGATTGTGTGTATATTTCTAGTTGTTATCAATATGTATTAGATAGTTTTAATTTTAAATTTTGAATATATCTAAACCAATTTAGATTGATCAAGTGATCTACTTAGTCGTTCGCTTAAATAAGTATTGAGGGTTCGAATTCTATCTCGTATGTATAGCAACTCGTTACCGGCCAATTGTAGATTCTTAAATGGAATTCAAATTCATAACGGATTAGTCCTTAACTTGTTGAATATCGTGAGAAGTAAAAAAAATATCTATACATAAATTTTATTATATTTTTGTCCCCATTACTAAATTTTTCTGAGTCCTCACTGTTTACAGCTTATGTTATCATCGCTACTCATCCCGTTACCGTCGTTGTTGAGCCCGTCGCCACCATTCTCCTGCTGAGTTTCTTTTCTCTAGGTAAATTTTCCTCTCTCTCTCTCTTTCTCTCTCTCATTGTGAGTCTGTTAAGTTCTTCTCTTCTTCTTCTACAGACTCATCACTTAGTCACCTTCGCTATGCCCGGATATTGCCGTTGCAGTTTCATCTGAGTCTGTCACTAAACAAAATAAAATTTTTATTCAAGTTAAAAATAGACATGCATGAGATCATTTTTGCATGTAATTTCTGAATTTTCTCATTCAAATTTGATCTATGTGGTTGAGTATTTTAGTATGGGATCATCGTAGTTTTGTTGTGACACTAATGTGATAAAAGTTTCGGTAATTTCATAACTGATATATGAGATAGACCAGATTATTAAAGTAATAAGAGAAATAACATTCAGATTTACGCGTAAAATTTATAAGAGGTTATCTCAGGAAAATATATATTTAAGTAGAAGATTGTTAGGAAATTATTATTTCTTAATATATTTATGGATAATACATATATTAATTATAATCATAAATTAAGTAATTTCACATTAAATAACTTATATAACGGTGATCTCATTTATTGTCATAAATGTTAAATTAAATAAGTCATTATTACTTTTAATTTGGATAAATGAGATTAAAATCATAGATACTATTTTATTTGAGTTTTAGGGTTTAATGAGTGTCACACTCAAATATAAATAATGACTTTAGAATTTTGGTCTCCAACACATCAAACTCGCCTTCATAGCTTTTTTTCCACAGTAAAATTGTGATTCAACCCTATAAAAAATACAGAAGATTTTGGTTGACGAAGATCAAAGAACCACAAGAGCCAAGCTCTCTTATCTCAATCATACTCTTGAATGAAGAAACGTTTCTGCGCTCTTAGTTATATTTTTTAATGATTTAACATGGATGATCTTGAGGTTGAGAAATCCTAAAATTTTCAGCTAAAATAAAAATTTTATTCAATCAAATGATAATAAATAATTTTATTGAATTAAATTATATTAATGTGATCATTGGATGATAAAGAATGCATGAAAAATAAATAAATAATATTTTAAGAGTATAGAAATATTAAATTGTCATTTCAATTTACTTTTTTAATCAACGATAATAAATATCTTAAATTAATTAAATTTTTACAAAATTTATACACCTAAAACTATTTCATTTTTTCAAAAATCTTTTGAAAATACAATGGTTCAATAAGAGGTTGACTATTGAGAATTGAATATAATATTTTTAAATTCGTATTTTTAATAAAAAGATGTACTTAGTTCTATCCATCCTAAATAATTCTATATTCACTATTACTTATCCATCTAAATAATTCTAAACATTGATAGAATATTATTTTTAGATGCAAAAAATTTAAAATATATTTATTCTATTTCAAAAATTAATATTCATATTTACTTTGAATTCCAACTAATATGACAAAAAATATTATATTTTTTAGTTAAAAAATTAAAGTAAAATATCTATAAATATATTTTTGTGCTTTAGCTTTAGATTTTTCAAAAAAAAATTGGTAAGTTAATAGAATCAAATCATATTTCTATAACATATATAAGAATGTATACACATAAATAAATAAAAAATTGGGTATAGTAAGACAAATACATAAATTAAAATAAAATTTAGAAAAATAAGAACCAATAAAATATTGAAGAAAAGAAATATAAATAGAAGAGAAACAAAATTATTAGATGGAAGAAAAATAATTTAATAAATTTTATGTGTATATAAAAGAAGAATAAAAAGAAGATATACAGTACTTTATTTAATTTAGCAAGATTTATGGGAATAGACACATAGAATAAGAGAATAAAAATGATAATAAAAAGAAGCTAAACATCTGAATTAATATCAAAAAATAAAAAATAATAAAATAATAATAATCTATCATAATCTTAATCTTTTAATATAATTAATGAATAATAATATAATTAGTCTACCATAATATTAATATAATATTTTAATATAATTAATTTTAATTAAATAATTAAATAAATTGAATACAAATATGTCTAATCTAATCGTACAAAAAATAGTAAATTTTTTACAATTAGACATATTATATATTATTATTATTAGTGACATATATATATTAAAATTATATTAATACATTAATAGAAATACATTATTATAATAAAAAGTTGTAAGAATTAAAATAATTGAAATTTATTAACTTTAATTAATTAAATTAGCATAAAATAAGAAAGAGATGATTAATTAGATTAAATAAATTAAAAAATATTACTGAACAAAGTAAATATCACAATAATTATATTACTAATTGAAAAATAATCTATTTAATCAATTCAAATTTTTATTGAAAATAGAAAACTAAAGATTATCAATGAATAAAAATAAATAGGATATAATACATTAAAGAATAATTTTGGTAGTATAAATAATAAAATTAAATTATTATATATAATTTTTACTTTTTACCTTATTATGATTGAAGTTAACATTAACGGTAAAAAACTAATTTTAAATAATTCCAATTTGTATTTTACAACATAATTGAAGCACCATTCATAATTTTTTATTTTGTGATTAATCAATATTTTTTAAATTTTTTGGTTAAATCTTCTGTGTTTTAATTTATGATTAATAAATTTTTTTTATAAAACACAAATTTATGATGAGTTATTACAATCATAATTAATTTAAAAAATCAAGAAAAAATTATAAAAAATCAAATAAAAGATAAAAAATAGAGTAAACAATTATTTTGAAACTAAAAATTTGTTAATTGTGCTAGAAATTCTAAAAATTTGTATCTTATTTATAATCAATTTTGTTACTCACTTTAACCTTATTATTCATTTATTGTATCTAAAAAGTATATAATGTCATACTTTATTTTCAAAAAGATGAAACTCTTCAAATACACGGGATAATATATAATTTAAGAACAATAAAATAAAAATATCTAGAATTTTATAATAGTATTTAAAATTTTCAATGACAATAATACAAAGTGTTTAAATCGACCAAATAAATTTAATAGTTATTCTTTGCACATCTTATTTAAATTTGAATCTTAAAATTTACTTTTATCTTTTTTTCTAATATAAATTATTTTTGACAAAAAATAGAGAAAAAAATTTATTAGACCAAAAAAATATCCGATCAAAAAATTATTATAAGGAGATTTATAATTAGAGAAGAAAAGAATAAAAGTATTAATAATAATTAATAAAAAGAAACGAAGCTTGTATTAAAGAATGTTAGAAAAGAAATAATAAAGTTCATATTAATAATAATAATGCTGAGGAATGATGTTGCTGCTTTAGGCTTCTAACCTTCGTCTTTGGCCATCTTTTTTTTTTGTTCTTTGCTTTTTTTTTTAAATTATCAAGTCATAAAAAAAATAAAGAACAATTCAAGAAAACAAAAACAGCAAGATCGAAAACAGTAAGATCAATAGTAACTATACAAATCAAAATACATAGGAGAAAACAAACTATTATATGATAGAATTAACTTGAGTATATTTTATCATTAAATAAACAAAGTTAATACACAACAAAATTACATGTAAAGAGAAAAAAATAAAAAAGAGTTAAAATATCCAAAGTGATAAAAAGATTATTTTATAGAAGACTATAAAATAATGAACTTCTAACTAAATTAAACTGTACTTATTATTATTAGAAAGGGTAAGAGAGAGTAGTAGAGAAAAGGTTTGTGTGTATTCAAGTTGTGTAAAATGATACAATATAAAAGGGTATTTATAGGTGCTAAGAGAATCGAAATAATAAAGACGTAATATCCTATAATAAATATTTAGATATGTTAAATAATGCTAATTGATCTAATTGATCCTAATTATACTCTAACAATTATATTCAATTAATTGATATACATAATATTAAATTGTGTGATACTTAAATATCTCAATTAGTTGATATAATTAATCCACCGTAATAAATTATATTTAATGAGTTAAAAGAAATAAATCAAGAAACATTCTAAGAAACATGCCACGTCAACTTTATCATTAAGTGCAAAAATTCGATTTTTATATAATAGAATAAATAGAATAAATAGATATTTCATTATTCGTTATTTTAACTTATCTATTATATATATATTTTTATATTTATCACTCAATATATTAAAATACAATTTATATATCTAGATAAGAATTACATAGATATTTAATTAAAAGAGCATTTAATTTTTTAAAATATAATAACAGTTTTAATTTCTTTGATTTTTCTTTTTACATTTTTTTGTGTATTTTTTTAAATAAAAGACAAGCTTATAGCAAAAATAGGAAGAGATTGTAGTATTTATTGAAGAGGAAAAAACAAATATAATTAAAATTCATACATTTAAAATGTGTTTGAACTTCGAAAAATGAGATGAGACATGAGAACCCACAGATACTTGGCTTCAATGAATCTGTTTACACCATTTAACTCAGTGTTTTTTAGCTTTCTGTTTTCTTCTTTTCTATTTCATATGAATTTATCAGTGCCAAACATGCATCACATAGAGTATTTTTTTAACTCCATCCTAATCCATATATTATCTTTGCTAAACAAAATATAACAAAAAGACAGTAAATAAATTAAAATTATTATTATTTAAAGAGACAGTAAATATATTAGTATTTTTGTATTTTAAATTAATTAAGATCTAAATGAAAGATAACATTAATTTAAAAAAATTTAAATTAAAATTAACTCAAACATTGATATTTAAATTATAAAAAAATTGATTTTCATATTTTATAAAATATCGTACTGGCAGTAATTGTAAATACGACGCTACTTAAAATTAAATAAAATAACACAGATAAAAAAAATTAAAAAATAAAAAATAACTTAATCTTGTATAAAATTTACTTATAAAATTCTATACCAAAAAATAAATTTAATTTTAGTATATTAATAATATAAAATATTTTATATAATCATTCAATTCAATTAGATTTATCTATTTAGGTCATTATTAAAAAATAAATTTAAGATACCAACATACAATTACTTTAAATTAAGCAACAATTATCAATATTATATAAGGGACACACTATCCCACTAAGAATGATTGCCATAACGAATAATTTTCTAATTTTCTATACTAATATTAGAAAGTTTATATAATACTATATAATAATATTATCATTATCAATACTATATGATATCAAAACAAAAAAAATCATCGTGCTAATATAATATTATCAATATTATATAAATCATCTTTGTATTTATTTTTCTGTGCGTATATAATATTTAATTAACACATTAAGACATATATAATATTTTGTTAATACATATATAATATAAAGTGATTTACAAATTATTATTAATTCGTATATAATGTATAATTAAATTTAATGAATTCAATTAGAATAAATGATAAATTATTTATTTTATTTCAGACTTTATAAATAAATAAATTAATTAACTAATATAACAAATTACAATTAATGTAGTAAAATTAATTAAGTAATATATATTATAATAAATTATATTAATATTTAAATATTTAATAAAATCAATTAGCTGATATAATTAAGTCATGGTAATAAATTGTATTGAATGAGTTAAAATAATTAAATCGAGAAACACTCTCTAGAGCATGCCACGCCAGCTCCATCATTAAGTGCAGACATCCGATTTTTATATAATAGAATAGATTAGGTTAATAGAGGATGACCATTTGATCGTTAAGATAGAAATAATGGTCATTAAATTTATCGGTTTCAAAATTAATAATGAATAATTTAAGACTCAATTATATAATTCATATTGAGTAATAGATCACTTTTTTTTTTCTACAATCATTGTCCTTACTAGTCTCCTTTATTGAGTCCTTCTATAATTTCATAAGATAATTACTATCAACTCCTAAATCTACTGGTCATTAATTATGAGTTACCATGAGTACACACATTGATAACTTAGGCCGCATTTGTTTATGTCACGGGACACTAAGATAGAATTACAAAGATATAAAATTGTGTTTGGCAGACGAGATATGGACAAAGACATTGTATTTAGAGATATTAAATTAATGTATTTTATATTCATTCTAACAGAAATGACATAGAAATACTAACAAGGGACACAACTTTTTTTTCTTTTATTATTCTTGTTAGTTTTTTATAATTATATTTTTATTCTCAAATTTTTTAATGAAAAAAAACAAAAAATAAATTGAACTTTCATAAATTTGTTCTAGTTTATTATCAAATATAAAAATACTAATATTTATGTCTTTATCTTTTGCGTCTTATTCTTAACATTTTATCTTGTCTTATTCTCAGAATCAAACACAACCTTTAAATCCATAACCCAATATTTATGGTTTATATATAAACCTAAACGTTACATTGTTTTTATTTATTTTTGTAGATATAAACTCATAACATTACTACCCCTTTAAAAATCGATGTCCATTATAACTTTAAGGGTAAAGTCCTAAATTGGTCCCTTACGTTTGGGCGTAATCTTGTTTTGGCCCTTAAGATTTAAAGTGTCCTATTTGAATCCAAAAAAGTTTCATTTAGCTTTAATGTAGTCCCACCGTGAGGTCAAAGTTAAATAATTAATGGAATATCTTACATGATAGCAATACAAGAACAATGTTGATAATCTGGAGAACAAGTACAAGCTCCAGAGGCACAAAATCAACTGTGGATACATCAATATATTTATTTATCATTCTCCTTAGTTCTATAGAAAATATTTTATTTAAATTGTAAAAAAATTATAAATAAATGTATTGATGCATCTACGGTTGATTTTGTGTCTCTGGAGCTTGTATTTGTTCTTCAGATTATCGACTTTGTTCTTGTACTGTCCAAACATAAGGGATTAATTTAGTACGTTACCCTAACTTTAAAATAAAAATTGACATGATATTAACCTCTTATTTAGCACCTTCACTGGTTATCAATAGTTGACACTCTCATTATCTACCTTTATTTAGCTGAGTAAATTATGCAAATAGTACCCAAAAATTTACATCGCTGATAAAAATAATTTCAAAAGATACTAATAACAAATAAGTTTCTGAAAAATTTAAAAACAGGACAAAAAAAACTAAATATTAAATATATATTCTAAACAAAAATTTTAGAGATCAGAATTTGATACAAATTTTTGTAAATATTATTAAAAAAATAAAAAATTTCATCCTTAAATTTTGATAATTTTATGTCAAATAAAATTTTTTAAATTTTTTATTATGAATACCATATGTTATTAAAAAATAAAAAGAAAAATCTAAAGATTCAATTTATTTTGATTTTTTGTCCCTTCTAAATATTTATTTAAATGTTGCTACAAAAATTTAGTTCAAATGGATATATTATTTGCTAAATATAAAAGATTTTTTGTCATTTATAAAAAAATAATATTTATTAATTATTTTATCGCATTTTCAAATCATTCAATATGTTATTAATATCTTTCAAAAAATTTTGTTAGCGTATGAATTTTTTTGATATCAAATTAATAATTAACTCTTATTTAACTTACAAATAACCCTAATTGTAATTGAGCTGTATCCCCACAATAAAAAAAACTAACTAATCTAGTAACTAAGCTCCTGATAAGGCCTACTAGGTCTAAGTAGTTTCTTTTTTTTGTTTTTTTTTTATCAGTGAATTAGACAACCTTCAATCCTAGATACACAACTACTCACACATCCCTAACACATTTTATCACATTTTTCTTAATTATATTTTTTAGGGTTTGAACACTAGATCTTTGAAGTGGAGAAGGTGAGACATGCCATGTAAGCTAAGGTTCATTGGTCTCTTTTCTTTTTGTCTAAGTAGTGTCTAACATTAGGGATGGCAATACCACCCGAACACGCGAGTACCCACCGGGGCGGGTTCTTGGGAGGGGCGGGGCGATTCTTGGGAGGGGCGGGTGGGGTCGGATTTAGGTAATACCCGCCCCTACCCACCCTACTATATATATAATATATATAATTTTAATCTATAATATATGTAAAATAATTAGTAAATGATTAATAATATTGTACCATATTTAAATTTTTACTTTAATTTATGTTATGTATATGATGATGGTTATATAAATTTTGAAATTTAATTTTATTTATTGAATTTTAATAATTATAGGAGCGGGTACTCGCAAGGGTGGGATATGGTTCAACAATTTACTACCTGCAGGTAGAAGCGGGACGGATTTTATGCAGGTTGTTATACGGCGGGGCGGGGTCGGGTAAAGCAAAAACCCGTATCTACCCGCCCCGTTGCCACCCCTATCTAACATTAAGTAGAGGATAATTTTGAGCTTAGGGTCTGTCCAGTAAATTCGCTAACTTTGGGCTGACTTTTACCCAATTCTACCATATACTTGATAATTTGGGCCTCCTTAGTGGGCTTTCGAAATTTTTCTGTACACTCCTAAACAAAAATATTAAATCATTTTTGCTGTTGATTTTTTTATCTTTTCGTCAAAGGCTTGGTTTGAGTGGCAAAGGAGTTGCCTCCAAAAGTCTGCAAGGTTCTTTTAAAAAGTGGTAGAAGATACCGCAAGACTTGGTTTAGTGGCAACTATATTTGTCTTGTAACCAGATGTACTGAATTTAAATCCCAATTGAGACTGATTGTTGTTTAAGAACCCATATTACCTATAATAGCGTATGTAAATGTGTTATGTGAATATGTGAAACATGAATGTAATGTTTAATATTAAAACTGTCTAATCCTGCTTGATAAAAAAAAAAAAAGAACTGACAAAGGAAAAAAAAAAGTAGAAACAAGAAAGTGTGAAAGAACAGAAAATCCTACTTGGATCCCAGGAGCGTTACGTGGCGCACAATTGGTGAGCCATGAGCCTCCCTTCACAAAGTAAAGTGTGTTGTTGCTGACGTTGACTTCAATAGTATTAAGAAGAAGGAATATCTATCTCAGTGTCCTGCTTCCACACTTGCTTGGTGTTCATGGCTTCTCTCAACTTCTTCCCTCACACCTCTTCACCTTCTTGTTCCTCCTCCTCCTTTAGGAGCGGTTGCTCCTTTCTGAGGCCAAACTCTTCCATTAACCTGCAAAGCTTTCGCCGCACTCACACCCGCAGCCGCAGCCTTGTTGTGAAATCAACAGCGGGTGACACATCTGTGGCTGACCCTCCTCCTTCTTTCTCAGGGGACCGGGTCTCTTCTTCTGATTCTATCTCCCATCTCAAGCTCACTCTCCTGGTTCGTAATTTGTTCCCCTTTACGATTCTCTCCATCTATATTTTGCTTCCTTTTAGTTACTAGTCAAAACCAGTATCTGTAAATAATATATGATTTTTGGCCCTGCACATGGTAAAATGACAAAAGAAGAAAAGAAAAAAAAAAGAAAAAGAAGAAATTTGGGAGCAATTACTTGATACTTCTAGGGTTAGTAAGATGGTACTTCATCATATACTAAAGTTCTTACTTGATTAGGTAGCATGAGGACTTGTATGGTTAAATTCACACCTGTGGGATTTTAGCAATTATGGTTACATTTTTCTTAACAGCTTTTCATATTTGAGATTGTTAGTCACGATTTTTTTTTTTTGGTATATTAATGCATACGACTATTGTCACATATACTTGTGCTAGGGTTCCGGAATTCTAATTATTATCATGTTCACTGCTGCTTTTTGTTTAGTTTATGTTTGTTCTAGGATTTGGCTTTTAATACTTGCGGAATTATTATGCAGAGTGCTGTTTCTGGGCTGAATAGAGGTCTTGCTGCAAATGAGGATGATCTGAGAAAGGCGGATGCTGCGGCTAAGGAACTCGAAGCTGCTGGAGGACTAGTTGATCTCTCGGCTGACCTCGATAAATTGCAAGGAAGATGGAGATTAATATATAGCAGTGCATTCTCATCTCGTACTCTAGGCGGCAGCCGGCCTGGACCTCCCACAGGAAGACTCCTTCCTATAACTCTTGGACAGGTCTGTTGCTGAACACGTATCATGCATGATATAACTGTAAATTGCTTTTGCCGGGTCTCATGAAATATATTTGAAAATGATTCATAATAGTTGAGCAAGTTGCAGATTCTTATAGAAGTCTATTGTTTAGAGATATAAAATTGTTTTGTGTTCTTTCACATATAGTTCTTGACGTAGAATTAGAGCTGCTATAAGTCTTGTTTGGTAATTTTCTGTGGAAGTTGAGGCTGAGAAACTACTAAGATGCTTCTATTAGATTTTATATAATTACAAACTATAGTGACAGTTTGCCAAATCTCTTACTGTTGCATTTCTACTGAATTCGCACTGTTTCTTGTAGGTTTTTCAACGAATTGACATCTTGAGCAAAGATTTTGATAATATAGTGGAGGTTCAATTGGGTGCTCCGTGGCCCTTCCCACCACTTGATGCAACAGCGACGTTAGCTCATAAATTTGAACTCATAGGTTGGTTTTATGTTTTCAAATTTCTTAATATTTATTTGCATTATATATACCATTTTTGTGATTGCTACTCTTTGCCAGATATGTTAATTTTAAAGTCTTGAAACTGCCATTTTTGTGGTGTATGGGTTTGTAATGTCTCAGGATCATCAAAGATCAAAATTACATTTGAGAAAACCACTGTGAAGACAGCTGGGAATTTATCACAGTTGCCGCCGTTCGAGTTACCTCGAATTCCTGATTCATTCAGGCCTCCGTCTAATACAGGAAGTGGAGAATTCGAAGTTACCTATCTTGACACAGATACTCGCGTCACGAGAGGAGATAGAGGCGAGCTCAGAGTCTTTGTGATTTCATGAGTTCCAGACGTATGTAACTTGCTTTTTCTATGAGTTTGAACATATACCAGCACCCACTTCTATCCTTCTTTAGAAGCTTCCCTTTTCAGTGTTCTCTGTCATAAGTTCTTCAATATTGTAACATTGGTATACTGATGTAATTAAACCACACCATGTACCTCCAAGAGAATAATGGGTTACTTTTTGTTCATATATAATGTAATCTATTTCATCCTTCTAGAAATTGTTGCTCATAGAATTTCGGATTTAGATACTTAACTTCTTCAACTATAGCCTTTCTTCTGTATACAGTTTTCTTTTTTATCTTTTCAACAAAGTTTCTAGACCAGATCATTTTACATGACTGAAGTTTCTGTTTTCCCTGTTTTCCCGCATTTCTGGAGCAAGGATATATTTTTACTAATATTTTGATATCCATCTAAGATGCTTCGTTCCGCTCCATTTTGCATTGTTTTCATCTTGAATTGGTTGTTTATGACTTTATGTGTTTCCTTGAATTCAATAAATTTGTGTGCTTTTCTTTATTTGGCGAAGGAACTTGTGTCTCTCACAGCTTCATTTCCTTGCCAAAACCATGTTGGATTTCTTGCTATTATGTGTTGACATCTGAAGAATTATTACTTACATGCATAAATATAACTGACATCTTCCAAATGTTTGAGTTATATATATTCTTCAGATTTTCATGGAGCTATAGCTTTGATTCAGATGTCTCTCTTGACAGACACCAGGTAGGTGACAGACCTAGAGCAATGGTAACACTACTTTCTTGCCGAGAAAATGTACTTGACAAGCTTTTGGTTCCTGCATATAACTAACCGAGTTGAATGTCCATTTAGCATAACACACAGCTTCACTGGCTGAATTGGAGGTAGAAAATTTAATCACGTAAATCATAGGAGAACCTTATTAGCATGATCTACATTGCATTTCAAAGATATTTTATTCATTTACATTCCCTGCTATGAAAAGCGTGAAGTCTACCAAAGAAAATTGTTGGAAGTTGGGGTCGCATTTAGTGATAAATTGATAATACATTAATACATGAACATAGGAACTATAAGTGTATAAGAATTCTATAAGGAAGATGTTCATATATACCGATGTACTTTTCGGTATATGTTGTTCTGTTGTTTTGAGCCATTTAGATATATAGTCAAATATTTGAAAGGATGATATTGAGGGATGGAAGTTACTATAGACTTGTTTTATTGGAGACCATGGAGAAGATGAAATTCATTCTGGAAATGGATTTTAACAATTGAGAATGTAAAGTGTGATCTCTAACCTTTCATTGTTCTTTCTCTCATATTTATTTTTGGTTTCACTTATAAAATTAAGGGAAAAAGACAAATAGGTCCCTGACTTTTCAAACTTTTGACAAATACATCCCTGACAAAATTTAAATACAAAAAAGTCCCTGACTTTAACAAACGGAGGACAATTTAGTCCTTCCGTCTATTTGCCTCTCATACACCTAACGGAACTGGCTGACGTGGCTGAAATGGTGTACAGGTGTCCGTTACGGTGCCACGGTGTACAGGTGTATTATGTCCTTCGAACTTTTTTCCCCTTCCAACGTGGCACCGTAACGGACACCTGGACACCGTTTCAGCCACGTCAGCCAGTTCCGTTAGGTGTATGAGAGGAAAATAGACGGAAGGACTAAATTGTCCTCCGTTTGTTAAAGTCAGGGACTTTTTTGTATTTAAATTTTGTCAGGGATGTACTTGTCAAAAGTTTAAAAAGTCAGGGACCTATTTGTCTTTTTCACTAAAATTAATAGTGAGAGATCACACTTTATTCCCTCAATTGTTAAAAAAAATTGAGAGAATCCATTCTCGAGAGACATGGCTTGTGTTGGGTTAGTTGAAGAATATGTTGGAAATAGAATGTAGAGAAAAAAGAAAAATAGTTCCCGACAAATTTAATACACATTCTAACTCAATTTTTTGTTGGTATTAATTTTTTTTTGTTCTATTTTGCTGGATTTTAATATTATTTAAAAGTGTATAATTGTTGTGTAGACAAAAATGTAATATTAAAACTAAGTTGGGTTGGTCTAGTGGTTAGCTCACTAGTCCGCTTAAGCAAGTGTCGGGGGTTCGAATCCCGCCTTGTGCATGCAGCAATCCATTGGCCAGCGGCAAACCCTTAAATGGAGCTCAGTACCGCGACGGATTAGTCCTTGGTCTGTCAGGCCAAGGAATACCGTGGAAAACAAAAAAAAAATATAATATTAAACACAGTTCCTTTTTTATTTTCTATCATCAAAGATAAATTAAAATAAACAATTAATATTAAATAAATATTTCAAATAGGACAAACAATTCAAAAAAATGGAATTGGGACAAATCAGAATGAATGGAATTCAGAAGTTACACATACACATAGATATTTATCGGTTCATTTTTTTATAGAGTAGAGTATTATTTTGATTTTTAACGATCAAATTCTAATTTTGTTTTTTTCTATTTTTAATGAAAAATTTTTATATTAGTGATCGTTGGTAGTTCGATTTTACTTACATATTAAAATTAAATATTATTGACTCTTCAATATGCAAATTGTTTGTATCAAATTTAATAGTGAGACAATATTAAACCTATTTTTTGAGTTTAAAATAGGTAAAATATTAAGAACTAAATTAAAATTTACTTTAGACGTTAAGGGATAAAATAATATTTTTTTCCTTTCATATTTTGCGTTACTTAAATTTTCAGCTGATAAATACTCTTTGAAAATCACACCTGAGTTATTTTACAGCTCAGTTTTTAATAAGACGTAATGCAAATTAAGATAAACTCAGACAATTCCAATAAACTCTATTTGTAAAGTTGTACGAGTTGAATTCTATTAATATAAAAATAAAGTATATATAACTAATTATAATAAAATAAATTTATGGTAAAAAAATATTTCTAATAACTTACCATTTATACTATAAAAAAATAATAAAATATGTACAATATTAAATATAAATTTAAAAATCAAAATTAAATAAATAATAAATGTGGAATGTTAGAAATCAAAATATATTAGATCTAAGTTTTTTTTTATTTTAAAAAATTTTGATTAAAAATATTTCTCATAAAAATTATCCAAATTTTTGTAAATTTATGTGACTTTACTCAGCTTAGGTTGAGTTTATTTAGATTCGATTCAATTAATGAGTTAACTCATTTTTTAATTTAAACTATTAAATTTCTAAAATTTTAAAAATTAACTTAAGAGTTTAATAATCATACTTGTATGAGTTTTTTTATTACATCCATCATATTGTTTATTGGACAATATTATCTATAAATGCACTATCTTTAATAATAACAACAACAACAAAAATAATTAAATGATCATGATAAAAAAGAAAAAAATAAAATATGTTACATGTAGAAAGTTAACATTTTAAGGAGTATATTATTCAGAAGTGTCTCATAGACTCATACCTTATGCCTATAAAATTAGGAACATACATCACCTTTTTGAAAATGTGTTTGACCTGCAAGTTGGGTTATTTGCAAAGGCAAAGGCTATGGTATGGATTGAAGGGAACGTTCAGAGGTGTGGATGTCATATGCATGTATTCGTCATACGACACGTGTGGTGTTAGATGGACTTGGGCAGTCAGTACAAACAAAGTATTCCTGACAGAAGATGAAAAGAGAAGAGCTTTTTAAACGTGGGTCATATAGGGTTGCAGAGGAGTAGTTGATAAGTGTCATTGTTAATGGAAGGATGATGTTAAATAATTTTTTGGGAGAACATAGTTGGTGGGCCAATGAGATTTTTTGGTAGTGTTAGGCTATGCAAGTTAGGCTTTATTGTTGAGTGAATGTTTGTTTTGTGTTGGCCTTTGTTTAAATGAGACAGTAGCCAAAGTGAAACTTATTGATGCGGACTCAGTAACAAAAAACAATTTAACATGAGTAAAAATAGGATATTGGGTCGGAGGCAATGGTTCTTGTATCCAGATTAACACAAGACAAAATGTCCCTGTAAACGTGGGAAGGAAACCTTGAGAGGGAAACACATTCATCAAGCACAGTTGAAAGGAAGGAGCGTGGAAACCCTAGCCGTAATAATCGGATGGAGCAACAGTTGGGGTGTGGATGTCCTCGTCCCTGAAGGATATTGGATACGGTGGTTTTCATTAGGGCAGCATCGGAGGGCATCTCATACACGTTCGGAGTCTCGCGCGATTGGTAAGTTCTGGTACATCTATCTGTAGGAATTTGAAGGGTGGTATTTAGCGGCTAGTGATTATGATTCCATTCCCAATGGTTTATTGATGATATATATAAATCCCTGTTTCGATTTAATGTGGCTTTTGAATTGTGGCATGTATATTCTGCATTATGGATTTTGACCAATACAAAATATCTTGCAATGTTAGCCAGGTTCTCGCCAGCAGTGGGTGTGTTAGTATCTGTTTGTGTAGATATAGATTAGGACAGCGTTAAGACTCTGTGGTGTGGAATTTATGTAATATCATATAGTGGGTAGACATTGAAGTAGGTTAGGTTTAGGGATTCAGGTATGCACGAGTTTGACGATACCTATGAATGTACATAAACATTTTTAAGCGATGAAGGATAAAAATGGTGAGAAATATTTTGACCATGTTGTGGGATGTTCATGATTTTATCATACCTAATTATCAGAAGGTGTATAAAATAAATTGTTTGCACATATCACTAATATTGAAGTATTAATTAAGTTCTTATATGTGATTCAGGTATTACCTCAATGCTTTAAAAATAGTTATTAACTAACCTTTTCCATTCATGATTTTTAATTTTTTTAATTTATTTAAGAAAAAAAGCATTGAATTGCTAGAATTAGTTCGGGTTGAACTTTAGCTAAAAAAATTAACAAGCTCAGTAATCACATCCTTGGTTTTTAGTTAGTAGAAATTGATGTGGATCTATAGTACTTACTTTTGGTGTGTTATGATTGTGTGTGTCACGACTTATGCAGGTGAATTTGTAAATGGAAATAGTCAACTTGAAAGATGTGTTGTAAACACGGAATGATGATAGTGTTGATTATGGCGATGTTACTTCTCTCACTGACGACGACATATTAAGAAAGGTATTTCCAATGGGAGAAGATGCATATGATTTCTATCAGAAATTGGGTAGGTTTCATGGTTTTGGAATTCGTAAGGGGGATATGTTTAAGGATGGAAGTGGGAACCTAATTAGGTGAAGATTTTTTTTCAATAGAGAATGGCTCAGACATAGGAAACATTACAATCGGGTGGATAGGAGGAGGACTCACAAGTCAGAGACAAGGACAAACTATGAGGCGAGGATGTACATATACCTTGACAGGAGCAATAACATTTGGAGAGTGAAGAAGGTTATCACGAAGCACAACCATGCGCTCACACATCATGGCATGGTCCACCTAATTCCAAATTTTCGGTTCATGACAGAAGCAGCAAAAGCTCAAATAAATGGAATGCAATGGTGTGGAATCTCGACCTCGAAGACGATGCAGTACCTAGCTGGCATGGCCAGTGGGTATTCTCTAGTTGGTTTCCTAAAGAAGGATCCTTATAACTACGTTGACAGAAGTAGGCGTGCTAAAATAGCCGATGGAGATGCGAACTCGGCTATAGTGTACCTGGAGGGAAAAGTTGATGATGATCCGATGTCTATGGCGCGGTATAATGTTACTGAGGATGACATGCTAGCAAATTTACTCTGGGCGGACCTGCTAATATTACACAATTGTTACATCACTTTTAATAAAAAAGCTTAAAATTTAAAAAGTAATATCTATTTCAACACGGATAAAAAAATTTTAACAAGACCAACAATTTTTTCTTTAATCTACATAACTGCAATTTCTTTTTTAAAAAACAAAATGATACAAAATCATTATACCCTAAACGTTGACGGTTAACCTCTTAAACACATAATTCATCTATGAAAATATTTGTTTTTCAACAGTTATGATGAAAAAATTTAAAGAAATATATTTTATACATTAAACCATAGAAAGCATTCAAAGCTTTTGGATAAGATCGGCTTACGTAATCTTTTGGATAAGACATGGACCTTTCAGCAAGTAACCTCAACTGGGCTGATTTTTGTGTCCCAATAAACTGTACATTGCTTCCATAGGAGATGCAAATTTTCCTCACACCCCAAGTGTACTGTTATTTGGATGGAGTTACAGTTAGCCCCATCGACGTGATGGGTGCATCAATCTTTAAAAAATCAGATGGCCAGGGTTGTATCAATGGTGAGATTACATCCAAACTCCTGCTGGAAGAGCCACCAAAAAGACATATGCGGGGTAGGTAAAGTTAGGTCTGTGTTGGGTTGCATAAGGGCACGCGGCTGACTGGAAATCTCCACTTTATCCTTGTGACTTTGTTATTTATGTTACTACCTATGCATCTCCCTGCCATTGTTATCCCAAGAAAAGAAAGAGCATTGGTGCACGAAATTGCAATCACACTTTTGCAATCCGCACAACTAACCAGCAAGTGCAATGGATCGTCCAAGTAATACCTTACGTGAGTAAAAGTCAAATCCCACGGAGATTGTTGGCTTGAAGCAAGCTATGGTTATCTTATTATTCTTAGTCAGGATATAATATCAATAATAATTTTTAGTTTTAATTGTAAAAAGTAAAAGAGTATGAAATAAATACTTATTATGCAGTAATGGAGAATATGTTGGAGTTTTGGAGATGCTTTGTCCTCTGAATTCCTGCAACATAATGCTTTCTCACTTTCATAAATGCAAGGCTCCTTCCATGGCAAGCTGTATGTAGGGCATCACCATTGTCAATGGCTACTTCCCATCCTCTCAGTGAAAATGGTCCAAATGCTTTGTCACAGCACGGCTAATCATCTGTCGGTTCTCGATCATGTCGGAATAAGATCCATTGATCCTTTTGCGTCTATCACTACGCCCAACACTCGCGAGTTTGAAGCTCATCACAGTCATCCAATCCTTGAATCCTACTTGGAATACCACAGACAAGGTTTAGACCTTCCAGATTCTCAAGGATGCCGTCAATGGATTCTAGCTTATACCACGAAGATTCTGATTAAGGAATCTAAGAGATACTCATTCAATCTAATGTAGAACGGAGGTGATTGTCAGGCACAACGTTCATGGATTGAGGAAGGTGATGAGTGTCACGGATCATCACCTTCTTCATATTGAAGCGCGAATGAACATCTTAGATAGGACCAAGTGTGTTTGAATGGAAAACATAAATCATTGCATTAATTCATCGAGACGCTGCAGAGCTCCTCACCCCCAACAATGGAGTTTAGAGACTCATGCTGCCAAAAGGTACAAATTTCAGATCTAAAAATGTCATGAGATGCAAAATAAGTCTCTAAAAGTTGTTTAAATACTAAACTAGTAACCTAGGTTTACAGAAAATGAGTAAACTAAGATGGATAGTGCAGATATCCACTTCTGGGCCCCACTTGGTGTGTGCTGGGGCTGAGACTTAAGTTTCTCACATGTCTGGGCTGTTTCTGGAGTTGAACGCCAGGTTGTAACTTGTTTCTAGCGCTGAACTCCAACTTGCAACCTGTTTCTGGCGCTGAACGCTAGAATGCAACATGGAACTGGTGTTAAACGCCAGTTTACGTCGTTTATCTTCGCGCAAAATATGAACTATTATATATTTCTAGAAAGCCCTGGATGTCTACTTTCCAACCCAATTAAGAGCGCGCCATTTGGACTTCTGTAGCTCCAAAAAATCCATTCTGAGTGCAGGGAGGTCAGAATCCAACAACATCAGCAGTCCTTTTTCAGCCTAAATTAGATTTTTGCTCAGCTCCCTCAATTTCAGCCAGAAAATACCTGAAATCACAGAAAAACACAAAAACACATAGTAAAGTCTAGAAATATGAATTTTGCCTAAAAACTAATAAAAATATACTAAAAACTAACTAAAACACACTAAAATCTACATGAAATTACCCCCAAAAAGCATATAAAATATCCGCTCATCACAACACCAAACTTAAACTGTTGCTTGTCCCCAAGCAACTAGATAAATAAAATAGGATAAAAAGAAAATAAGAAGCAATAATATCTCAGAATTTTAAGTGAAGCTCAGATTCTAATTAGATGAGCGGGGCTAGTAGCTTTTTGCTTCTGAACAGTTTTGGCATCTCACTTTATCCTTTGAAATTCAGAATGATTGGCATCCATAGGAGCTCAGAACTCAGATAGTATTATTGATTCTCCTAGTTTAGTATGTTGATTCTTGAACACAGTTACTTTATGAGTCTTGGCCGTGGCCCTAAGCACTTTGTTTTCCAATATTACCACCGGATACATAAATGCCACAGACACATAACTGGGTGAACCTTTTCAGATTGTGACTTAGCTTTGCTAAAGTCCCTAATTAGAGGTGTCCAGAGTTCTTAAGCACACTCTTTTTCTTTGGATCACGACTTTAACCACTCCGTCTCAAGCTTTTCACTTGGACCTGCATGCCACAAGCACATGGTTAGGAACAGCTTGATTTAGCCACTTAGGCCTGGATTTATTTCCTTGGGCCCTCCTATCCATTGATGCTCAAAGTCTTGGATCCTTTTCACCCTTGCCTTTTGGTTTTAAGGGCTATTGTCTTTTTCTACCTCTTTCACTTTTTCTCTTTTTTTTTCACTGCTTTTTCTTGCTTCAAGAATCAAATTCATGATTTTTCGGATCAGCAATAGTATTTCTCATGTTCATCATTCTTTCAGGAGCCAATAATTTTAACATTCATGAAATTCAGTATAAAAAATATGCACTGTTCAAGCATTCATTCAGAAGACAAAAAGTATTGCCACCACATATAAATAATTAAAACTTTCCTTATTAAAAACTCGAAAAAAAAATTAAATTGCCTCTTTATTCTAAAAAATCTACTATTTTATTCATGTTTGATAATGATGAGAAAAATAACTCATAGCTTAATTGGAAATAAAATCAAAATAGATATACTAATTACTACTACTCCTATATAACTTCTAAGGTAAATTCCTATAAGAACAACTATCACAGAAGTAAAGCTAAGATTAGAACTCAACAACCTTTATTTTGGGAAGTGGATGTTCCTCTAGTTTGTGGGGTGCTTGGTCCTTCAAGAGATAATTTCTGACGCTTCAGTTCCTTCAAGTCACGCCTTTGCTCTTCTTGTTCCCCAAACAATTTGCAAAGCATGCTATTTTGATTATTCTGTTCTTCCTTTATTTGGTCCATAGCTTCTTGCAACTTGGTAACAGATGCTTCAAGATGCTCACAGTATTCAATTTGAGGGATTTCCGGGAGGAATTCCTGTGCTCTCCTCTTGATGGGGTCATCCTACACTTGTTATTTTTCCATTGATATTTTGGTGATTAGTCGCTCAACTGAGATATACTCAGTTATTCCCATCTTCACTCCAGCATCTTTACATAGCATAGATATTAAGCTAGGATAAGCCAATTTGGCATCTTTGGAGTTCTTGTTTGCAATTATGTAAATTTCACACGAAATTAGCTGATGAACTTCCACTTCTCTTCCTAACATAATGCAGTGGATCATGATGATTGGATTTTTGACGGTTTAGAATTTCACTAATAAATTCTCGTTGTAAAGTATAGTCTCTAAACCAACAATAATCCTTTCATACAAAAATTTGTTTGTCACAAGTACAAACCCCTAAAATCTATAAACTGAAGTATTTAAACCTCGGGTCGTCTCTCAAAGGACTTGCAGGGTAGTGTTCTTGTTATTAGTTATGAACTTATTTATTTTGGGATTTTAGATGAGAAACATGAATAGTAAAGGGTAATGAAATTTTATTAACAAAATGGTCTTGGCAAGGTTTGGTTGTCAAGGGTCTTCATCATTATCACTAGCCACAAGTATGGTAGTTGCAAGGATTAATCCCACTTAGTCATCCTTAAGTCAATTAACAAAGGAAAGTCAAGTGAGTTATATCAATCCTAGTCCATAAATCCTAGCTTTTCACAAATTGGATTAATGAAGGCTAGAGTCAATGGCTATCAACTATCAATCAATTGAACTTAATTCAAGAAATCCTAAGTTACCTTCTCAAGCCAAGAACATAAAATTCTATTCTAAAATCCAACCAAGCATTTCATCAAACACTTGGAAGGCATAAAAGGAAAGTAAAGTAAATCACAACAAGAATGAATTCTAACAACAATTGAATGCAAAGAATTAACAACAACAATCAAGAAAATCACAATTATCATGAATTACCTCAAATTGCATTATTGAAAGAGAACAAAGGAACAACAATCTATTCCAAAACAAAATGAAGAATTACAATTATTAAAGTACATAACTAGAAAGAGGAAGATGAGAAGGGTAAGAATTGGTAAAGGAGAAGTGAATTAAAGCATGAATTAAACCTAAATCTAAGAGGAGAGATTAACCTAAACCTAATCCTAATTCTAGAGAGAAGTGAGAGCTTCTCTCTCTAGAAAACTAACTCTAAACTAAAACTAACTCCTAGTGAATCAGTCTATGCCTTCCCCTTTCATCCTTGGTCCTTTTAATCCTTTCTACCAGAATTCTGGCACCAAAATGGGTCCAGAAACTCTCCAAAATCGCCAGGCACGTGTTGCTTTAATGAGATCACGTGTGGACTGCGATGCGTGCGCGCACGGTACGCGTGCGCGCACGGTACGCATGCGCATCCTTGGATGATTCCGCAATGTGCGCGCGAGCGCCTTGTGCGCGTGCGCGTGCTTGGTCGAATTCTTTTCTTTGACTTTTTATGCTTCTCTCCATTTGTATGCTTCCTTCCTTGCTCCTTTGATCCATGCCTAGCCTATTTCAATCCTGGAATTACTAGCAAACACATCAAGGCATCTTATGGAATTAAGGAGGAATTAGAATTCATCAAAATAAGGCTTAAAAAGCATGTTTTTACACTTAAGCACAAATACAGGAGAGATTATAAAATCATGCTAATTCGTTGGCTAAATGTGAGAGAATGTTATCAAAATACTCTAAATTCAACACAAGATAAACCCTAAAAATGGGGTTTATCAGATCATCACTGCTCTTTTAATGGTGACTTCAGAGCGGTTACTAGTGGGTAGTATAGAACACCCAATGAAGTCCAGCCAGCCTCTGGCAACTGGTTTGAGATCTTCTCTCTTGAGTTGATTTGGGACGCCCTTGGTGCTGGTGGTCCACCTGGTTCCAGGGATGCATATGTCCTCTAGAATCTTGTCCAGGCCCTTATTTTTTCTCATCATTCTCCTATTAAAGGAGTCTGGGTCATCTTTCAGCTGAGGTAGCTTAAAGATCTCCCTGATTTTGTCAGGGTGGATGTGAAAAATCTTTCCTCTGACCAAGGTCCGATAGTCATAGACGGCAGTTTCAGATATTCTCTGCCTGTCTGTTTGCCACAGATTAGCGTAGAATTCCTGAACCATGTTTCTTTCCACCTTTGTTTCAGGATTAGCTAGGATTTCCCAGCTCCTGTTTCGAATTTGCTCTTGGATCTCCGGATATTCATCTTCTTTCAGATCGAATTTGACTTCTGGGATCACTGATCTTAGACCCATTATTTTGTAGTAATGGTCTGAATGTTCTTTGGTTAAGAACTTTCCTTGATTCCAAAGTGGTTTTGGAATACTCTCTTTCTTGCCTCTTAGAGTGGGTTGTTTTCCTTTAGGAGCCATGATCTTAGTGGGTATGGTTTAGTGATCACGGATAAACACACCAAACTTAGAGGTTTGCTTGTCCTCAAGCAAAAGAAAAGAAAGGAG
Source organism: Arachis hypogaea (assembly GCF_003086295.3). Lineage (NCBI taxonomy): Eukaryota > Viridiplantae > Streptophyta > Magnoliopsida > Fabales > Fabaceae > Arachis > Arachis hypogaea. Next base: position 92,898,577 of record NC_092044.1, on the reverse strand, counting down.
AGGGATAGAAGGAGAGCTAGTTTTCGAATTGTGGAGGAGAGGAGAGAGGCCGAATGTGGATTTAAAGGGAGGGGGTGGGTTTTCAAAAATTTTGAAGAAGGATAAGATAGAAGATATGATTTGTAAAAGATAAATATGATAGGAGAAAGATATAATTGAAAATTGAAAAGATATAGAAGATATTTGAAAAAGATAAATTTGAATTTTAGAAAAAAAATTTGGGATTAATTTAAAAAGATAGTTGAGTTTTGAAAAAAATTTGAGAAGAAGTTGGAGAGGATTTGAAAAGGATTTGTGTTTATGAATTAAGATACATTTGATATCTTTTGAAAAAAAGAATTTTAGAAATTAGGATTAAAATTTTTGGAATTGAAGGATGAGAGTTTGTAACTGGTGGACGAAATTGTGATCACTATTCTTTGAGTTGCATTCATCAACTTGGTGCTGTAGTTGCACGTAATTGTAAAATTATGGAATTTGAAATTGGCACGAGTGGACACAACTCCGTTCAACTAACCAGCAAGTGTACTGGGTCGTCCAAGTAATAAACCTTACGTGAGTAAGGGTCGATCCCACAGAGATTGTTGGTATGAAGCAAGCTATGGTCACCTTGTAAATCTCAGTTAGGCAGATTAAATTGGTTTATGGGTTTTCGAAAATAGAAATAAGAAAATAAATAATAAAAGGGATAGAATACTCATGCAGATTCATTGGTAGGAATTTCAGATAAGCGAATGAAGATACTGTATGGCTCAAGGACGCCTGCTCTCCCACTGCTTCAACTCAATCCTTCTTACTCCTTTCCATGGCAAGCTGTATGTAGGGCATCACCGTTGTCAATGGCTACATCCCATCCTCTCAGTGAAAACGTTCCTATGCTCTGTCACAGCACGGCTAATCATCTGTCGGTTCTCAATCAGGTTGGAATAGAATCCCTTGATTCTTTTGCGCTTGTCATCACGCCCAGCCTTCAGGAGTTTGAAGCTCGTCACAGTCATTCAATCATAGAGTCCTACTCGGAATACCACAGACAAGGTTTAGACTTTTCGGATCCTCATGAATGCCGCCATCTATCTAACTTATACCACGAAGATTCTGTTGGGGAATCTAAGAGATACACATTCAAGCTCTTGTTGCATGTAGAACGGAAGCGGTTGTCAATCACGTGCGTTCATAAGTGAGAATGATAATGAGGGTTACTTATCATCACATTCATCATGTTCTTGGGTGCGAATGAATATCTTGGAATAAGAATAAGAGGATTTGAATAAAAGACAATAGAATTGCATTAATACTTGAGGTACAGCAGAGCTCCACACCCTTAATCTATGGTGTGCAGAAACTCCACCGTTGAAAATACATAAGCAAAAGGTTCAGGCATGGCCGAATGGCCAGCCCCCGGAAACGTGCTCAATGGCCTCCTAAGATGAAGAATAATACAAAACTGAGACCAAAGATGAAACATGGTCAAAAGACATCTAATACAATAGTTAAATGTTCTATTTATAATGAACTAGCTCCTAGGGTTTACATGAGTAAGTAATTGATGCATAAATCCACTTCCGGGGCCCACTTGGTGTATGTTTGGGCTGAGCTTGATCAATCCACGAGCTGAGGCTTCTCTTGGAGTTGAACTCCGAGTTATGACGTGTTTTGGGCGTTCAACTCCGGATCATGACGTTTTTCTGGCGTTTAACTCCAGACAGCAGCTTGTACTTGGCGTTCAACGCCAAGTTACGTCGTCAATCTCCGAATAAAGTATGGACTATTATATATTGCTGGAAAGCTCTAGATGTCTACTTTCCAACGCCGTTGAGAGCGCGCCAATTGGAGTCCTGTAGCTCCAGAAAATCCATTTCGAGTGCAGGGAGGTCAGATTCCAACAGCATCAGCAGTCCTTTTGTCAGCCTTCTTCAGAGTTTTGCTCAAGTCCCTCAATTTCAGCCAGAATTTACCTAAAATCACAGAAAAACACACAAACTCATAGTAAAGTCCAGAAATGTGAATTTAACATAAAAACAAATGAAAACATCCCTAGAACTAGCTTGAACTTACTAAAAACTACCTAAAAACAATGCCAAAAAGCGTATAAATTATCCGCTCATCACAACACCAAACTTAAATTGTTGCTTGTCCCCAAGCAACTGAAAATCAATTAGGATAAAAAGAAGAGAACATACTATAAATTCCAGAATATCAATGAATATTAATTTAATTAGATGAGCGGGACTTGTAGCTTTTTGCTTCTGAATAGTTTTGGCATCTCACTTTTTCCTTTGAAGTTCAGAGTGATTGGCGTCTCTGGGAACTCAGAATTTCGGATAGTGTTATTGACTTTCCTAGTTAAGCATGTTGATTCTTGAACACAACTACTTATGAGTCTTGGCCGTGGCCCTAAGCACTTTGTTTTCCAGTATTACCACCGGATACATAAATGCCACAGACACATAACTGGGTGAACCTTTTCAGATTGTGACTTAGCTTTGCTAGAGTCCCCAGTTAGTGGTGTCCAGAGCTCTTAAGCACACTCTTTTGCTTTGGATCACGACTTTAACCACTCAGTCTCAAGCTTTTTACTTGGACCTTCATGACACAAGCACATGGTTAGGGACAGCTTGATTTAGCCGCTTAGGCCTGGATTTAATTTCCTTGGGCCCTCCTATCCATTGATGCTCAAAGCCTTGGATCCTTTTTACCCTTGCCTTTTAGTTTTAAGGGCTATTGGCTTTTTCTGCTTGCTTTTTCTTTTTCTTTGCTATTTTTTTTCGCAAGCTTCCTTTTTCACTGCTTTCTCTTGCTTCAAGAATTAATTTCATGATTTTTTTTTCAAATCATCAATAACATTTCTCTTTGTTCATCATTCTTTCAAGAGCCAACAATTTTAACACTCATAAACAACAAGATAAAAAATATGCACTATTCAAGCATTCATTCAGAAAACAAAAAGTATTGCCACCACATCAATATAATTAAATTAAATTCAAGGATAAATTCGAAATTCATGTACTTCTTGTTCTTTTGAATTAAAACATTTTTCATTTAAGAGAGGTGAAGGATTAATGGATTTTATTCATAGCTTTAAGGCATGGTTACATACTAATGATCATGAAATAAAGACACAAAACATAAATAAACATAATACTAAAAACCGAAAACAGAAAGAAATAAAGAACAAGGAATGAATCCACCTTTAGTGGCGTCTTCTTCTTGAAGGACCAATGATGTTCTTAAGCTCTTCTATGTCCCTTCCTTGCCTTTGTTGCTCCTCCCTCATTGCTCTTTGATCTTCTCTTATTTCTTGGAGAATGATGGAGTGTTCATGATGTTCCACCCTTAATTGTTCAACATTATGGCTCAAATCTTCTAAGGAGGTATTGAGTTGCTCCCAATAGTTGTTGGGGGGAAAGTGCATTCCTTGAGGCATCTCAGGAATTTGTTGATGATGAGCTTCCTCATGCACTTCTTGAGGGCTGTGAGGATCTTCTCTTGCTTGCTCCATCCTTTTCTTGGGGATGGGCTTGTCTTCTTCAATGGGGGTATCTCCTTTTATGATGACTCCAGCTGAGTAGCACAGATGGCAAATAAGGTGAGGAAAAGCTAGCCTTGCCATGGTGGAGGACTTATCGGCTATTTTGTAGAGTTCATTGGAGATGACCTCATGAACTTCTACTTCCTCTCCAATCATAATGCTATGGATCATGATGGCCCGATCCACAGTAACTTCAGATCGGTTGCTAGTAGGAATGATGGATCTTTGGATGAACTCCAACCATCCTCTAGCCACAGGCTTGAGATCCAATCTTCTTAGTTGAACTGGCTTGCCTTTGGAGTCTATTCTCTACTGAGCTCCTTCCACACATATGTCCATTAGGACTTGGTCCAACCTTTGATTAAAGTTGACCCTTCTAGTGTAGGGGCGTTCATCTCATTGCATCATAGGCAAGTGAAACGCCAACCTCACATTTTCCGGACTAAAATCTAAGTATTTCCCCCGAACCATTGTGAGATAGTTCTTTGGATTCGGGTTCATACTTTGATCATGGTTCCTAGTGATCCATGCATTGGCATAGAACTCTTGAACCATCAATATTCCAACTTGTTGCATGGGGTTGGTTATGACTTCCCAACCTCTTCTTTGGATTTCATGTCGGATTTCCGGATACTCATTCTTTTTGAGCTTGAAAGGGACCTCGGGGATCACCTTCTTCTTTGCCACAACATCATAGAAGTGGTCTTGATGGCTCTTGGAGATGAATCTTTCCATCTCCCATGACTCGGAGGTGGAAGCTTTTGTCTTCCCTTTCCCTTTTCTAGAGGATACTCCGGCCTTAGGTGCCATTGATGGTAATGGAAAAACAAAAAGCTTATGCTTTTACCACACCAAACTTAAAATATTGCTCGCCCTCGAGCAAGAAAGAAAAGAAGAGAAGAAGAAGAAGAAGAGAATATGGTAGAGAGGGAAAGAAGTAGTTTCGGCTATGGGGGAGAAGAAGGGGTTGTGTTATGTGAAAATGAAGTAGAATGGAAGGGTATTTATAGGGATAGGGGAGGGTGGGTGTTCGGCCATTTTGGGTGGGAATGGGTGGGAAATTGAATTTGAATTGTATGAAGGTAGGTGGGGTTTATGGGGAAGAGTGGATTGAGGTGATTGGTGAAGGTTTTTGGGAAGTGTGATATGGGAAAGGGTGAAATGAGATTTGGATTAGGAGAGTGTGATTAGGATTGAAAGAAAAGGTGGGAATATGGTAGGTGGGGATCCTGTGGGGTCCACAGATCCTGGGGTGAAAAGAAATACCATTCCTTCACCATATAGGCATGTAAATTGCCTTCGTGCATTATTCTGGCGTTCAAACGCCCATTGGTGCACGTTCTGGGCGTTCAACGCCCATGTAATGCATGTTTCTGGCGTTGAACGCCAGTTTCATGCTTGTTGCTGGCGTTTAACGCCAGCTTGTCTCCTCCAGGCACATTCCTGGCGTTCAGCGCCAGGATGTTGCTTGTTTCTGGCGTTCAGCGCCAGAATGGTGCTCTGTTCTGGCGTTGAACGCCAGCCAGATGCATCTTACTGGCGTTGAACGCCAGTCTGCGCTACCTCCAGGGTGAAAAAAATTTTTCTTCTGTTTTTGGCTCTGTTTTTAATTTTTTTTTTGATTTTTTCGTGACTCCTCGTGATCATGTACCTAATAAAACACAAAATAACAATAAAATAAAAATTAGATAAATAAAATTGGGTTGCCTCCCAACAAGCGCTTCTTTAATGTCAATAGCTTGACAGTGGCTCTCATGGAGCCACAAGGTGATCAGGTCAATGTTAGTGTAGTCCCAACACCAAACTTAGAGTTTGGATATGGGGTCTGAATACCAAACTTAGAGTTTGGTTGTGGCCTCACAACACCAAACTTAGAGTTTGACTGTGTGGGCTCTTATTGACTCTGAACTGAGAGAAGCTCTTCCTGCTTACTCTCTTTTGTCACAGAGGGATGGCCATGTGCTTTAAACATAAGGTAGTCCCCATTCAATTGAAGGACTAATTCTCCTCTGTTGACATCTATCACAGCTCCTGCTGTGGCTAGGAAAGGTCTTCCTAGGATGATGCATTCATCATCTTCCTGCCTAGTGTCTAGGATTATGAAATCAGCAGGGATGTAAAGGCCTTCAACCTTTACTAGCACGTCCTCTACTATTCCATAAGCTTGTCTCAATGACTTATCTGCTAATTGCAATGAGAACAAGGCAGGTTGTACCTCAATGATCTCCAGCTTCTCCATTACAGAGAGTGGCATAAGATTTATCCCTGACCCCAGATCACATAGAGCTTTTTCAAAGCTCATGGTGCCAATGGTACAAGGTATTAAGAACTTGCCAGGATCTTGTTTCTTTTGAGGTAGAGTTTTCTGAATCCAAGTATCTAGTTCACTAATGAGCAAGGGAGGTTCACTTTCCCAAGTCTCATTACCAAACAGCTTGGCATTCAGTTTCATGATAGCTCCTAAATATTGAGCAACTTGCTCTCCAGTCACATCTTCATCCTCTTCAGAGGAAGAATAGTCTTCAGAGCTCATGAATGGCAGAAGGAGATTTAATGGAATCTCTATGGTCTCTAGATGAGCCTCAGATTCCTCTGGATCCTTAATAGGAAACTCCTTCTTGCTTGAAGGACGTCCCAGGAGGTCTTCCTCACTAGGATTTTCGTCCTCCTCCTCCCTAGTGCATTCGGCCACTTTGATCAAATCAATGGCCTTGCACTCTCCTTTTGGATTCTCTTCTGTATTGCTTGGGAGAATACTGGGAGGAGTTTCAATGACTTTTTTACTCAGCTGGCCCACTTGTGCCTCCAGATTTCTAATGGAGGATCTTGTTTCATTCATGAAACTGAAAGTGGCTTTTGACAGATCAGAGACAATATTGGCTAAATTAGAAGTGTTTTGTTCTGAATTCTCTGTCTGTTGCTGAGAAGATGATGGATATGGCTTACTATTGCTCAGCCTATTGCGTCCACCATTGTTAAAGCCTTGTTGAGGCTTTTGTTGATCCTTCCAGGAGAAATTTGGGTGATTTCTCCATGATGGGTTATAGGTGTTTCCATAAGGTTCACCCATGTAATTAACTTCTGCCATGGCAGGGTTCTCAGGATCATAAGCTTCTTCAGAAGCTACCTCTCTAGTACTGTTGGATGCATGTTGCAATCCATTCAGATTTTGAGAGATTATGTTGACCTGTTGAGTCAACATTTTGTTCTGAGCCAATATGGCATTCAGAGCATCAATTTCAAGAACTCCTTTCTTCTGAGGTATCCCATTATTCACGGAATTCCTCTCAGAGGTATACATGAACTGGTTGTTTGCAACCATATCAATGAGTTCTTGAGCCTCTTCAGGTGTTTTCTTCAGGTAAATAGATCCACCTGCAGAATGGTCCAATGACATTTTCGAAAATTCAGAGAGACCATAATAGAATATATCTAATAGGGTCCATTCTGAAAACATGTCAGATGGACATATTTTGGTCAGCTGCTTGTATCTTTCCCAAGCTTCATAGAGGGATTCACCATCTTTTTGTTTGAAGGTTTGAACATCCACTCTCAGCTTGCTCAGCTTTTGAGGAGGAAAGAATTTATCCAAGAAGGCAGTGACCAGCTTATCCCAGGAGTCCAGGCTATCCTTAGGTTGTGAATCCAACCATATTCTAGCTCTGTCTCTTACAGCAAAAGGGAAAAGCATGAGTCTATAGACTTCAGGATCAACTCCATTCGTCTTTACAGTCTCACAGATCTACAAGAACTCAGTTAAAAACTGATAAGGATCTTCAGATGGAAGTCCATAAAACTTGCAGTTTTGTTGCATTAATGCAACTAGTTGAGGCTTAAGCTCAAAGTTATTGGCTCCAATGGCAGGAATGGAGATGCTTCTTCCATCAAACTTGGACGTTGGCTTTGTGAAGTCACCAAGCATTCTCCTTGCATTTTTATTATTATTATTTTCGGCTGCCATCTCCTTCTCTTGTTCGAAAATTTCTGAAAGGTTACCTTTAGAATAATTTAATTTAGCTTCTCTTAATTTTCTCTTCAGAGTCCTTTCAGGTTCTGGATCAACTTCAACAAGAGTGCCTTTTTCTCTGTTCCTGCTCATATGAAAGAGAAGAAAACAAGAAAAGAAAGAGGAATCCTCTATGTCACAGTATAGAGATTCCTTTATGTTAGTAGAAGAAGAAGTGGGTAGAAGAATGAAGATGGGGATTCGGATTTTTGGATGAAGAGAGGTGAAGAGAAGTGTTAGTATTAAATAATTAAATAGAAGAAGAAAAGAGAAGGAAGATTTCGAAAATAATTTTTGAAAAAGAGGTTAGTAATTTTCGAAAATCAAAGACAAAATATAATTAAAATTAAAATTTAAAACAAAAAGAATTTTTGAAAAAGAGAGGGAGAATTTTCGAAAATTAGAGAGGGAGAAGTAGTTAGGTGGTTTTGAAAAAGATAAGAAACAAACAAAAAGTTAGTTAGTTGATTGAAAAAGATTTGAAATCAAATTTTGAAAAAGATAAGAGGATAAGAAGTTAGATAAGATATTTTGAAATCAAATTTTGAAAAAGATAAAATTTTTGAAAAAGATAAGATAAAAGATAAAAAGATAAGATAAAAATTTTAATAAAAAGATATTTTGAAAAAGATTTAATTTTTAAAAAGACTCAACTAACAAGAAACTACAAGATAAGATTCTAGAACTTAAAGATTGAACCTTTCTTAACAAGAAAGTAACAAACTTCAAATTTTTGAACCAATCACATTAATTGTTAGCTAATTTTCGAAAATTTGATATAAAGATAAGAAAAAGATTTTGAAAATATTTTGAAAAAGATTTTTGAAATTTTCAAAATTTATAAAAAAAATGAAAAAGATATGATTTTTGAAAAAGATTTTGAAAAGATAAGATTTTTAAAATTGAAATTTTGACTTGACTTGTAAGAAACAACTAATTTTAAAAATTTTTGACCAAGTCAACCCAAAATTTCGAAAATTTGGAGGAAAATAAGGAAAAGATTTTTTTTTGATTTTTTGAATTTTTAATTATGAAAGAGAAAAACAACAAAAATATTCAATGCATGAAACTTTTAGATCGAAACAATGAATGCATGCAAGAATGCTATGAATGTCAAGATGAACACCAAGAACACTTTGAAGATCATGATGAACATCAAGAACATAATTTTGAAAAATTTTTGATGCAAAGAAAACATGCAAGACACCAAACTTAGAATTCTTTAATGCATGGAAGATATGAATGCAAAAGTGCACATGAAAAACAACAAAAGACACAAAACAAGAAATCATCAAGATCAAACAAGAAGACTTGTCAAGAACAACTTGAAGATCATGAAGAACACTATGAATGCATGAAATTTTCGAAAAAATGCAAGAAAAATTTTAAAAGCATGCAATTGACACCAAACTTAAAAATTAACACAAGACTCAAACAAGAAACACAAAATATTTTTTTGATTTTTATGATTTTCTAATTTTTTTGTATTTTTATTTTATTTTTTTTCGAAAAGCATTTTTGGAAAAAACGAAAAATAAAAGAAAAATTTTGAAAAAGATTTTTGAAAAGAAAATTACCTAATCTGAGCAACAAGACGAACCGTCAGTTGTCCATACTCGAACAATCCCCGGCAACGGCGCCAAAAACTTGGTGGACGAAATTGTGATCACTATTCTTTGAGTTGCATTCATCAACTTGGTGCTGTAGTTGCACATAATTGTAAAATTATGGAATTTGAAATTGGCACGAGTGGACACAACTCCGTTCAACTAACCAGCAAGTGTACTGGGTCGTCCAAGTAATAAACCTTACGTGAGTAAGGGTCGATCCCACAGAGATTGTTGGTATGAAGCAAGCTATGGTCACCTTGTAAATCTCAGTTAGGCAGATTAAATTGGTTTATGGGTTTTCGAAAATAGAAATAAGAAAATAAATAATAAAAGGGATAGAATACTCATGCAGATTCATTGGTAGGAATTTCAGATAAGCGAATGAAGATACTGTATGGCTTAAGGACGCATGCTCTCCCACTGCTTCAACTCAATCCTTCTTACTCCTTTCCATGGCAAGCTGTATGTAGGGCATCACCGTTGTCAATGGCTACATCCCATCCTCTCAGTGAAAACGTTCCTATGCTCTGTCACAGCACGGCTAATCATCTGTCGGTTCTCAATCAGGTTGGAATAGAATCCCTTGATTCTTTTGCGCTTGTCATCACGCCCAGCCTTCAGGAGTTTGAAGCTCGTCACAGTCATTCAATCATAGAGTCCTACTCGGAATACCACAGACAAGGTTTAGACTTTTCGGATCCTCATGAATGCCGCCATCTATCTAACTTATACCACGAAGATTCTGTTGGGGAATCTAAGAGATACACATTCAAGCTCTTGTTGCATGTAGAACGGAAGCGGTTGTCAATCACGTGCGTTCATAAGTGAGAATGATAATGAGGGTTACTTATCATCACATTCATCATGTTCTTGGGTGCGAATGAATATCTTGGAATAAGAATAAGAGGATTTGAATAAAAGACAATAGAATTGCATTAATACTTGAGGTACAGCAGAGCTCCACACCCTTAATCTATGGTGTGCAGAAACTCCACCGTTGAAAATACATAAGCAAAAGGTTCAGGCATGGCCGAATGGCCAGCCCCCTGAAACGTGCTCAATGGCCTCCTAAGATGAAGAATAACACAAAACTGAGACCAAAGATGAAACGTGGTCAAAAGACATCTAATACAATAGTTAAATGTTCTATTTATAATGAACTAGCTCCTAGGGTTTACATGAGTAAGTAATTGATGCATAAATCCACTTCCGGGGCCCACTTGGTGTATGTTTGGGCTGAGCTTGATCAATCCACGAGCTGAGGCTTCTCTTGGAGTTGAACTCCGAGTTATGACGTGTTTTGGGCGTTCAACTCCGGATCATGACGTTTTTCTGGCGTTTAACTCCAGACAGCAGCTTGTACTTGGCGTTCAACGCCAAGTTACGTCGTCAATCTCCGAATAAAGTATGGACTATTATATATTGCTGGAAAGCTCTAGATGTCTACTTTCCAACGACGTTGAGAGCGCGCGCCAATTGGAGTCCTGTAGCTCCAGAAAATCCATTTCGAGTGCAGGGAGGTCAGATTCCAACAGCATTAGCAGTCCTTTTGTCAGCCTTCTTCAGAGTTTTGCTCAAGTCCCTCAATTTCAGCCAGAATTTATCTGAAATCACAAAAAAACACACAAACTCATAGTAAAGTCCAGAAATGTGAATTTAACATAAAAACAAATGAAAACATCCCTAGAACTAGCTTGAACTTACTAAAAACTACCTAAAAACAATGCCAAAAAGCGTATAAATTATCCGCTCATCAGTAACATGTTTATGCAAGAAATCATGAATTGGAACATAAAAATATGGAAAAATGTGAATTGAAAACGAATTTACCTCCTCCCCACAATCCTGGCATTAAACACTCAAACGCTGCATGTTTTGGGCGTTTGATGCCCATTTGCAGCTTCTTCTGGGTGTTCAACGCCTAGATGTTGCTTCTAGCTGGCGTTGAACGCAAGAAACTCCTTTGTCACTGGGCATTTTTCTGAACGCCCAGGACGCTGTAAATCTGGCGTTAAAGGCCCAAAAGATGCTTCTTTCTGGCATTTAACGCCCAGCAGATGCTTCTTTCTGGCGTTTAACACCCAGATGGCTACCCTTACTAGCGTTGAACGCCCAGTAGATGCTTCTTTTGGGCGTTCAACGCCCAAAACAGCTCTTACTGGCTTTTTCGTACCATTGAGATTTCTTTTTGCTCTTTTATCCTATGAATCCTTCTGTAACTTTGTGAACTCAAGCAATTGCTATTTTACCTTGAAGATAATTGACATAAACCTGTAAAAATTAATTAATTAATAAATAAACTTTGTAAATGGCTGGGTTGCCTCCCAGCAAGCGCTTCTTTATTGTCTTTAGCTGGACTATTATTGAGCTTTAATCAAGTCTCAGTTTTGAGCATTCTTGCTCAAAATTGCTTTCAAGATAATGTTTAACTCTCTGTCCATTAACAATGAACTTTTTGTTAGGATCATTATCCTGAAGCTCCACGTATCCATATGGTGATACACTTGTAATCACATATGAACCTCTCCATCGGGATTTCAATTTTCCGGGGAATAATCTGAGCCTAGAATTAAACAGTAGAACTTTCTGCCCTGGCTCAAAGGCTATGGATGATAGTTTCTTATCATGCCATCTTTTTGCTTTCTCTTTATAAATTTTTGCATTCTCAAAAGCATTGAGTCTGAACTCCTCTAGCTCATTTAAATGGAGCAATCGTTTTTCTCCAGCTAACTTGGCATCAAAGTTTAGGAATCTGGTTACCCAGTAGGCCTTATGTTCCAGTTCCACTGGCAAGTGACAGGCTTTTCCATACACAAGCTGGTATGGAGAGGTCCCTATAGGAGTCTTAAATGCTATTCTATATGCCCACAGAGCATCATCCAAGCTTCTTGCCCAATCCCTTCTACGGTTAATCACAGTCCGTTCTAGGATTCTTTTAAGTTCTCTATTAGAGACTTCAGCTTGCCCATTTGTCTGTGGATGATATGGAGTGGCCACCCTGTGGTTAACTCCATATCGAACCAAAGCAGAGTAAAGCTGTTTATTGCAGAAATGAGTGCCCCATCACTGATTAGTACTCTAGGGATACCAAATCTGCTGAAGATGTGTTTCTGGAGGAATTTTAGCACTGTCTTAGTATCATTAGTGGGTGTTGCAATAACTTTCACCCATTTGGATACATAATCCACTGCCACCAGAATATAAGTGTTTGACTATGATGGTGGGAAAGGCCCCATGAAGTCAATACCCCATACATCAAACAATTCAATCTCCAAGATCCCTTGTTGAGGCATGGCATAACTGTGAGGTAGATTGCCAGATCTTTGGCAACTATCACAATTAAGTACAAACACTCGGGAGTCTTTATAGAGGGTAGGCCAGTAGAAGCCACATTGGAGAACTCTTGTGGCTGTTCGCTCACTTCCAAAATGTCCTCCATACTGTGATCCATGGCAGTGCCAGAGGATCTTCTGTGCTTCTTCTTTAGGAACACATCTACGGATTACTCCGTCTGCACATCTCTTGAAGAGATATGGTTCATCCCAAAGATAGTACTTTGCATCTGTGATTAATTTCTTTGACTGCTGCCTACTATACTCTTTGGGAATGTATCTCATTGCCTTGTAGTTTGCAATGTCTGCAAACCATGGCACTTCCTAGATGGCAAAGAGTTGCTCATCTGGAAAGTTTTCAGAGATCTCAGTAAGAGGGAGGGACGCCCCTTCTACTGGTTCTATTCGGGACATGTGATCTGCTACTTGGTTCTCTGTCCCTTTTCTGTCTCTTATTTCTATATCAAACTCTTGCAGAAGCAACAGCCATCTGATGAGTCTGGGTTTTGAATCCTGCTTCATGAGTAGATATTTAAGAGTAGCATGGTCAGTGTACACAATTACTTTTGATCCTACTAAATAAGATCTGAACTTGTCAATGGCGTAAACCACTGCAAGTAACTCTTTTTCTGTTGTTGTGTAGTTCTTCTGTGTGTCATTTAAAACACGACTGGCATAGTAAATGACGTGCAGAAGCTTGTCATGCCTTTGTCCCAACACTGCACCAATGGCATGGTCACTGGCATCACACATCAGTTCAAATGGTAGTGTCCAGTCTGGTGCAGAGATGACTGGTGCTGTGACCAGCTTAGCTTTCAGAGACTCAAACGCCTGTAGACACTCCTTATCAAAGATAAATGGCGTGTCAGCAGCTAGCAGATTACTCAGAGGTTTGGCAATTTTTGAAAGATCTTTTATAAACCTCCTATAGAATCCTGCATGCCCCAGAAAGCTTCTGATTGCCTTAACATTGGCAGGTGGTGGTAATTTTTCAATTACCTCTACCTTAGCTTGATCCACCTCTATTTTCTTGTTCGAAATTTTGTGCCCAAGGACAATTCCTTCAGTCACCATAAAGTGACATTTTTCCCAGTTTAAAACCAGGTTCGTCTCTTGGCACCTCTTTAGAATAAGTGCTAGATGGTCAAGACAGGAGCTAAATGAGTCTCCAAATACTGAAAAGTCATCCATGAAGACTTCCAGAAAATTTTCCATCATATCAGAGAAAATAGAGAGCATGCACCTTTGAAAGGTTGCAGGTGCATTGCACAGGCCAAATGACATCCTTCTGTATGCAAATACGCCAGATGGACATTGGTGCACGAAATTGTGATCATCAACAATGGCGCCAAAAACTTGGTAGTGCTCTCAAACATGAATCACACTTTGTCACAACTCCGCACAACTAACCAGCAAGTGTACTGGGTCATCCAAGTAATACCTTACGTGAGTAAGGGTCGATCCCACGGAGATTGTTGGTATGAAGCAAGCTATGGTCATCTTGTAAATCTCAGTTAGGCGGATAATAAAAGGTTATGGAGTTTTTTAATAATAATAATAAATAAACAGAAAATAAAGATAGAAATACTTATGTAAATCATTTGTGAGAATTTTAGACAAGTGTATGGAGGTGCTTGTCCCTGTTGAATATCTGCTTTCCTGCTACTTTCGTCCAATCCTTCTTAATCCTTTCCATGGCAAGCTGTATGTAGGGCATCACCGTTGTCAATGGCTACATCCCATCCTCTCAGTGAAAATTGTCCAAATGCTCTGTCACAGCATGGCTAATCATCTGTCGGTTCTCGATCATGTTGGAATAGAATCCATTGATTCTTTTGCGTTTGTCATCACGCCCAACAATCGCGAGTTTGAAGCTCGTCACAGTAATTCAATCCCAAAATCCTACTCAGAATATCACAGACAAGGTTTAGACTTTTCGGATTCTCATGAATGCCGCCATCAATTCTAGCTTATACCACGAAGATTCTGATTAAGGAATCCAAGAGATATGCGCCCGGTCTAAGGTAGAACGGAAGTGGTTGTCAGTCACGCATTCATAGGTGAGAATGATGATGAGTGTCACGGATCATCACATTCATCATGTTGAAGTGCAACGAATATCTTAGAACAAGAATAAGTCGAATTGAATAAAAAATAGAAGTACTTGCATTAAAACTCGAGGTACAGCAAAGCTCCACACCCTTAATCTATGGTGTGTAGAAACTCCACCGTTGAAAATACATAAGTGATGAAGGTCCAGGCATGGCCGAGAGACCAGCCCCCAAAACGTGATCACAGGATCAAAAATACAATCCAGGATGAAAATATAATAGTAAAAAGTCCTATTTATACTAGACTAACTACTAGGGTTTACAGAAGTAAGTAATTGATGCAGAAATCCACTTCCAGGGCCCACTTGGTGTGTGCTTGGGCTGAGCTTGAACTTTACACGAGCTAAGGCTTCTACTGGAGTTGAACACCGAGTTGTAATGTGTTTTTGGCGTTCAACTCTGGTTCGTGACGTGTTTCTGGCGTTTGACTCCAAAATGCAGCGTAGAACTGGAGTTGAGCACCAGTTTGCATCATCTAATCTCGAATAAAGTATGGACTATTATATATTGCTGGAAAGCTATGGATGTCTACTTTTCAACGCCATTGGGAGCGCGCCATTTGGAGTTCTGTAGATTTAGAAAATCCATTTCGAGTGCAGGGAGGTCAGAATCCAACAACATCAGTAGTCCTTTGTTAGCCTTTTATCAGAGTTTTGCTCAGGTCCCTCAAATTTCAGCCAGAAATTACCTGAAACCACAGAAAAACATACAAACTCATAGTAAAGTCCAGAAATGTGAATTTATCATAAAAACTAAAGAAAACATCCCTAAAAATAGCTAGATTATACTAAAAACTACCTAAAAACAATGCCAAAAAGCGTATAAATTATCCGCTCATCAGACATGTAAATGCTATTTTCTCTTGATCTTGGGGATCTATTGCAATTTGATTATAACCTGAATATCCATCCAGGAAGCAGTAGTATTCATGAATGGTAAAGGAAAATGATCATTTCTGGTAGCTGTATTGAGCCTTCTGTAATCAATACACATACGCCACCCTGTAACTGTTCTTGTAGGAACCAGTTCATTTTTTTCATTATGAACCACTGTCATACCACCCTTCTTGGGGACGACTTGGACAGGGCTTACCCAGGGGCTATCAGAAATAGGATAAATAATCCCAGCCTCTAGTAATTTAGTGACCTCCTTCTGCACCACCTCCTTCATGGCTGGATTCAGCCGCCTTTGTGGTTGAACCACTGGCTTAGCATCACCCTCTAATAGGATCTTGTGCATGCATCTGGCTGGGCTAATGCCCTAAAGATCACTGATGGACTACCCAAGAGCTGTCTTGTATGTCCTTAGCACTTGAATTAGTGCTTCCTCTTCCTGTGGCTCTAAGGTAGAGCTTATGATTACAGGGAAGGTATCACCTTCTCCCAGAAATGCATATTTTAGGGATGGTGGTAATGGTTTGAGCTCGGGTTTGGGAGGTTTTTCCTCTTCCTGGGGGATTTTTAGAGGTTCTATTATTCTCTCTGATTTCTCCAGATCAGGCTGAGCATCTTTAAAGATATCCTCTAGCTCTGATTCGAGGCTCTCAGTCATATTGACCTCTTTTACCAGAGAGTCAACAATATCAATGCTCATGCAGTCTTTTGGGGTGTCTGGATGCTGCATAGCTTTGACAACATTCAACTTAAACTCGTCCTCATTGACTCTCAGGGTCACTTCCCCTTTTTGGACGTCAATAAGGGTTCGTCCAGTTGCTAGGAAAGGTCTTCCTAGAATGAGAGTTGCACTCTTGTGCTCCTCCATTTCCAGCACCACAAAGTCAGTGGGAAAGGCAAATGGCCCAACCTTGACAATCATGTCTTCAATTACGCCTGATGGATATTTAATGGAGCCATCAGCAAGTTGGAGACATATCCGGGTTGGTTTAACTTCATCAGTCAACCCAAGCTTTTTGATAGTAGCTGCAGGTATTAGGTTGATACTTGCCCCAAAATCACATAAAGCTTGCTTGGTACATGTACCCTCTAATGTGCATGGTATCGTAAAGCTTCCGAGATCTTTAAGCTTCTCAGGTAAGCTTTTTAGAATGACTGCACTGCATTCTTCAGTGAGGTAAACTTTTTCGGTTTCCCTCCAATCCTTCTTATGACTTAATATCTCTTTCATGAACTTAGCATAAGAGGGTATTTGCTCAAGTGCCTCTGCAAACGAAATCTTTATTTCAAGAGTCCTGAGATAGTCTGCAAAGCGGGCAAATTGCTTATCCTGTTTCGCTTGGTGGAGTTTCTGAGGATAAGGCATTTTGGCTTTGTATTCCTTAACCTTAGTTGCTGCAGGTTTATTACCTACAGATGTGGGTTGAGAAGCCTTTTTAGAGGGGTTGCTATCAGCACTTGTATGTGTCTGATCTCCCACTGGCGTTTGAATGCCAGGGTTGGAAGCTGGAGTGGCATTAGACGCCAACTCCTTACCTGTTTCTGGCGTCTAAATGCCATAACTGTGCTTCCTTTGGGCGTTCAACACCAATTCTTTTCCTGTTTCTGGCGTTGAACGCCAGGACTGAGCATGGGTTGGGTGTTCAATGCCAGCTTTCCACCTATTTTCTGGCGTTTGAGCACCAGAATTATTCCTCTCTGGGCTCTGACTGTCCTCAGAGGGATTTTGGGTAGCAGTTTGTTCATTTCTTGGCTTCCTGCTACCTTGAAGTGAGGTATTTAATGTTGTTCCACTTCTTAATTGAACTGCTTGGCATTCTTCTGTTATTTGTTTTGATAACTGCTGTTCTGTTTGCTTCAACTGTACTTCGATATTCATATTAGCCATTCTAGTTTCTTGCAATATTTCCTTGAATTTGGCTAACTATTTTGTTAGAAAATCTAATTGCTGATTGAATTCAGTAGCTTGACCTGCAGGACTGAGTTCAGCAGTTACTGTTTTAGCCTCTTCGTTGATGGAAGGTTCACTGCTTAGGTACAGATGCTGATTTCTGGCAACTGTATCAATAAGCTCTTGAGCTTCTTCTATTGTTTTTCTCATGTGTATAGATCCACCAGCTGAGTGGTCTAGAGAAATCTGAGCTCTCTCTGTAAGCCCATAATAGAAGATGTCTAACTGCACCACTCTGAAAACATTTCAGATGGGCATTTTCTCAGCATCTCTCTGTATCTCTCCCAGGCATCATAAAGGGATTCATTATCTCCTTGTTTAAAGCCTTGGATGCTCAGCCTTAGCTGTGTCATCCGTTTTGGAGGGAAGTATTGATTCAGGAATTTTTCTGACAGCTGTTTCCATGTCTTTATGCTAGCCTTAGGTTGGTTATTTAACCACCTCTTGGCTTGGTCTTTTACAGCAAATGGAAACAGTAATAGCCTGTAGACATCCTGATCTACTTCCTTATCATGTACTGCATCAGCAATTTGTAAGAGCTGTGCCAGAAACTCTATAGGTTCTTCCTGTGGAAGACCGGAATACTGGCAACTTTGTTGCATCATGATAATGAGCTGAGGATTCAACTCAAAACTACTAACTCCAATGGAGGGTATACATATACTACTTCCATATGAAGCAGTAATGGGGTTAGCATATGACCCCAGAGTCCTTCTGGACTGTTCATTTCCACTTAGGTCCATGATGGAGAAAGGGAAATGATGTGGATTTATTTTATTATATAAGAAAAATAATTTTAAAAATAATAAAATGAAATAAAATAAAAATTAAAATAAAATAAAAAACTTTTGAAAATATTTAACAAAATTTCGAAAAAATGAGGAAAGAAAAAGTGGTTAGAATATTTTTGAAAAAGCTATAATTTTAAAAATTAAAGTTGAAATCTGAAATTTTTTTTTAAAAAATTCGAAATAATTGCTTAAAAATAGTTAGAAAAGATTTTTTTTGAATTTTGAATTTTTTTTATGAAAGAGAAAAACACACAAAAGATACAAGGCTTAAAATTTTTAGATCTAATGCTCCTTGTTTTCGAAATTTTTGGATGGAAAACACCAAGGAACACCAAACTTAAAAATTTTAAGATCAAAACATAAAGAAGACTCAAGAACACTTTGAAGATTCACAAGAACAACAAGAACAAAAGAAGGAACACCAAACTTAAAATAAAAAAAAAACACAATAAAATTTTCGAAAATTAAAGACAGATTAACAAGAAAACACCAAACTTAAAGTTTGGTACAAGATTCAATTAAAGAAAAATTATTTTTGAAAAAGATTTTAAAAAGAAGATACCCAATTACCAAGAACATAAACCAACGCTCTAGCCAATTGAGCTATAAATGTAACGTGTTTTAAAGAGGTATTTTTAATAACTAAAAATAATTTTTTTTAATTTTGAAAACTAATATTTTGAAAATGCACAAGGAAAACACGAAAAAACACAAAACAAGACAAACCAAAGATCAAACAAGAAAAATTGACAAGAACAATTTGAAGATCAAGGAAAAATAAGAACACGCAATTCGAAAAATTGAGAGACAAAGAAAAGCATGCAATTGACACCAAACTTAGAACATGACACTAAACTCATAAAGAAAACGAAAATTCAATTAAAGAAAAATAATATTTTTGAAAATTTTTTAAAAGGAATAATAGCAGATGCAATCCTAGTGACTCTAAACCAAAAAGACAAATTTTTTCCTAATCTAAGTAACAAGAATCACCGTCAGTTGTTCAAACTCAAACAATCCCCGGCAATGGCGCCAAAAACTTGGTGCACGAAATTGCAATCACACTTTTGCAATCCGCACAACTAACCAGCAAGTGCACTGGGTCGTCCAAGTAATACCTTACGTGGGTAAGGGTCGAATCCCACGGAGATTGTTGGCTTGAAGCAAGCTATGGTTATCTTATTATTCTTAGTCAGGATATAATATCAATAATAATTTTTAGTTTTAATTGTAAAAAGTAAAAGAGCATGAAATAAATACTTATTATGCAGTAATGGAGAATATGTTGGAGTTTTGGAGATGCTTTGTCCTCTGAATTCCTGCAACATAATACTTTCTCACTTTCATAAATGCAAGGCTCCTTCCATGGCAAGCTGTATGTAGGGCATCGCCGTTGTCAATGGCTACTTCCCATCCTCTCAGTGAAAATGGTCCAAATGCTCTGTCACAGCATGGCTAATCATCTGTCGGTTCTCTATCATGTCGGAATAAGATCCATCGATCCTTTTGCGTCTGTCACTACGCCCAACACTCGCGAGTTTGAAGCTCGTCACAGTCATCCAATCCTTGAATCCTACTTGGAATACCACAAACAAGGTTTAGACCTTCCGGATTCTCAAGGATGCCGCCAATGGATTCTAGCTTATACCACGAAGATTCTGATTAAGGAATCTAAGATATACTCATTCAATCTAATGTAGAACAGAGGTGATTGTCAGGCACACGTTCATGGATTGAGGAAGGTGATGAGTGTCACGGATCATCACCTTCTTCATAGTGAAGCGCGAATGAACATCTTAGATAGGAATAAGCGTGTTTGAATGAAAAACATAAATCATTACATTAATTCATCGAGACGCTACAGAGCTCCTCACCCCCAACAATGGAGTTTAGAGACTCATGCCGTCAAAAAGTACAAAATTCAGATCTAAAATGTCATGAGATACAAAATAAGTCTCTAAAAGTTGTTTAAATACTAAACTAGTAACCTAGGTTTACAGAAAATGAGTAAACTAAGATGGATAGTGTAGAAATCCACTTCTGGGGCCCACTTGGTGTGTGCTGGGGCTGAGACATAAGCTTCTCATGTGCCTGGGCTGTTTCTAGAGTTGAACGCCAGGTTGTAACCTGTTTTTGGCGCTGAACTCCAACTTGCAACCTGTTTCTGGCGCTGAACGCTAGAATGCAGCATGGAACTGGCGTTAAATTCCAGTTTACGTCATTTATCTTTCACGCAAAGTATGGACTATTATATATTGCTGGAAAGTCCTGGATGTCTACTTTCCAACCCAATTGAGAGCGCGCCATTTGGACTCTTGTAGCTCCAAAAAATCATTCCGAGTGCAGGGAGGTCAGAATCCAACAACATCAGCAGTCCTTTTTCAGCCTAAATCAGATTTTTGCTCAGCTCCGTCAATTTTAGCCAGAAAATATCTGAAATCATAGAAAAACACACAAACTCATAGTAAAATCTAGAAATATGAATTTTTCCTAAAAACTAATAAAAATATACTAAAAACTAACTAAAACACACTAAAATCTACATTAAATTACTCCAAAAAAGCGTATAAAATATCCGCTCATCAAACACTTTGTTACATTGTGCCATGGATGCAGGTTCAAGCGATTTCCAAATAGGAGGTGATGGGAATCACTTGACGAAAATAAATGGTACGTAAATCGGGAATTATGGCCAACATCTTATTGTATTAACCTGTGTACACCACGCACCCTAGTTACATGTCCACCCTCCACATATTTTAACCTCTCCTTTTACAGGGGTAACTATCGCGGACAGACTCCAAACAGGCGACGTCACCTTTATCTACGAAGAGGATATGGAGTTGATGCTCTTGAGGGTGTGTGCAAATCTGTGCGTAGGGTTCTCGACCTTCATTCTGAGAAAGGCCAACAACGCGCTTGGAGAAGTTTGCTTCTGGTATTCTATGTTCGTGATGAACTGTGCTAGATTTATGAGTGTTCATGCTGAGGGTCCTGTCTGTGACGAAGACCATGATGCCAGGCAACAAGTGTCCGCCCTGATGTTGGACAAGATTGTTGCTATCACAGGGTATGAGATCTTGGATTTCAACTATAGGAAGATGCTGCATATGGAGGAAGAAAAGAACAAAGTTGTCGAGTCTCTTTCCAAGTGTGTACGGGAGTTGGAACAGGAGAACGGGGAACTACAGGAGTGTATGGAAAAGTTCAACGAAATGCTCAAAGATTGAGGTGCAAGACCATTTTGTATGCCTTTTGTGGTAGGGAAGTCCGATAATAAGGGGAGATACCATGCAGCTATAATCCCCAATGTTTTGTTGGTCATTTTGTTTTCTTTTTTTTTCTTTGGGGTATACCCCAACAGTGGCTGTTCATTCTAAGATGATATCTGAAATCATACTCTTTCATGTTGCTATTGCTATTCATCTTGCATATAAAAATATTTGAGCATTAGTCTATTCTATGAACTACTAATGCATTTACCTAAACTAAATAAGCTAATGTTTTTTTGTGCGTTAAAGTTTTTACTGGAGACGCAATAAAATAGGGTGAAAATGGCTTACGAGGCCAAACCGTTGACACAAATAGTAAAGCTTGTTCATTCATAATATGTTTTACACAAACACATGACGGGCCTTATAAAATCAAATTCCACGCCATAACTGATAAACCCCATTTTTAGGGTTTATCTTGTACTGATTTCAAGGGTTTTATCAATGATCCTACGCATTTATTCATATGAAAATGCATGATTTTGTGTTCCTTTCCCAATTTTGTCTCATGGATGAAAACATGCTTCTTTTGCACTAAATTAGATATATTGATAATCCTCCTCTAGTACCATTCGATACCGTGACCCGTGTGTTAAGTGATTTCAGAGTTTATAGGGCACGGATGACTCGGAGGGGAGAATGGGAGCATGCATAAAGGAAAGGAGCATGGAAAAGTGAGCTTTGGAAACTTCAGCATCGACGCATGCGTGCACATGGCGCGTCCGCGCAGATCTGCGCCACCAGAGCCAAAGCTAGGAGCCACGTGGTGGACGAAATTGTGATCCTCAAAATTGGTCTCTTTGTATTTGTATGAAATCAAAAATACCCCAAAGAGATCATGGTATGATGAACTGGGATCTTAATAATCCCTGGTAATGGCACCAACAGCTTAGTGTTGTTGTTGGACCAAAAGAGTTACAGGCACTGTTAGAGAAGCTCACAACTCCGTTCAACTTAACCAGCAAGTGTACTGGGTCATCCAAGTAATACCTTACGTGAGTAAGGGTCGATCCCACAGAGATTGTTGGTATGAAGCAAGCTATGGTCACCTTGTAAATCTCAGTCAGGCAGACTAAATGGTTTATGATGAGTTCGAAAATTAATAATAAACAGAAAATAAAATAGGATAGAAATACTTATATAAATTAATGGTGGGGATTTCAAATAGGCGTGTGGAGATGCTAAAATCCTCTCAAATCTCTATTTTCTTATTACATTCATCCAATCCTTCCTACTCCTTTTCATGGCAAGCTGTATGTAGGGCATCACCGTCATCAATGGCTACTTTTCATCCTCTCGGGAAAATGGTCCTATGCGCTGTCACTGCACGGCTAATCGTCTGGAGGCATCACCCTTGACAATGGCTACATCCCATCCTCTCAGTGAAAATGGTCCAAATGCTCTGTCACAGCACGACTAATCATCTGTCGGTTCTCAATCAGGTTGGAATAGAATCCATTGATTCTTTTGCGTCTGTCACTAACGCCCAGCCTTCAGGAGTTTGAAGCTCGTCACAGTCATTCAATACCGGAATCTTACTCGGAATACCACAGACAAGGTTAGACTTTCCGGATTCTCATGAATGCCGCCATCTATCTAGCTTATACCACTAAGATTCTGTTGTGGAATCTAAGAGATATGCGCTCGGCCTAAGGTAGAACGGGAGTGGTTGTCAGTCACGCGCGTTCATAGGTGAGAATGATGATGAGTGTCATGGATCATCACATTCATCAAGTTGAAGTGCAACGTATATCTTGGAATAAGAATAAAAGAGAATTGAATAGAAAATAATAGTAATTGTATTGAAACTTGAGGTACAGCAGAGCTCCACACCCTTAATCTATAGTGTGTAGAAACTCCACCGTTGAAAATACATAAGAGAAAGGTTCAGGCATGGCCGAATGGCCAGCCCCCCTGGTCTGAGAACAAATCGTCCCAAGATGATCCTAAGATCTAAAGTGATCAAAAGATGTCTAATACAATAGTAAATTATCCTATTTATACTAGACTAGCTACTAGGGTTTACATGAGTAAGTAATTGATGCATAAATCCACTTCCGGGGCCCACTTGGTGTATGTTTGGGCTGAGCTTGATCTATCTACGAGCTGAGGCTTTTCTTGGAGTTGAACGCCAAGTTATAACATGTTTTGGGCGTTCAACTCCGGATCATGACGTATTTCTGGCGATTAACTCCAGACAACAACATGTACTTGGCGTTCAACGCCAAGTTACGTCATCAATTTCCGAATAAAGTATAGACTATTATATATTGATGGAAAGATCTGGATGTCTACTTTCCAACGCCGTTGAGAGCGCGCCATTTGGAGTTCTGTAGCTCCAGAAAATCCATTTCGAGTGCAGGGAGGTCAGATTCCAACAGCATCAGCAGTCCTTTTGTCAGCCTTTTTCAGAGTTTTGCTCAAGTCCCTCAATTTCAGCCAGAAATTACCTGAAATCACAGAAAAACACACAAACTCATAGTAAAGTCCTGAAATGTGAATTTAACATAAAAACTAATGAAAACATCCCTAAAAGTAGCTTGAACTTACTAAAAACTACCTAAAAACAATGCCAAAAAGCGTATAAATTATCCGCTCATCACAACACCAAACTTAAATTGTTGCTTATCCCCAAGCAACTGAAAATCAAATAGGATAAAAAGAAGAGAATATACTATAAATTCCAAAATATCAATGAATATTAATTCTAATTAGATGAGCGGGACTTGTAGCTTTTTGCTTCTGAACAATTTTGGTATCTCACTTTTTCCTTTGAAGTTTAGAGTGATTGGCTTCTCTAGGATTTTAGAATTTCGGATAGTGTTATTGATTCTCCTAGTTAAGTATGTTGATTCTTGAACACAGCTACTTATGAGTCTTGGCCGTGGCCCTAAGCACTTTGTTTTCCAGTATTACCACCGGATACATAAATGCCACAGACACATGACTGGGTGAACCTTTTCAGATTGTGACTCAGCTTTGCTAGAGTCCCCAGTTAGAGGTGTTCAGAGCTCTTAAGCACACTCTTTTTGCTTTGGATCACGACTTTAACCACTCAGTCTCAAGCTTTTCACTTGGACCTTCATGACACAAGCACATGGTTAGGTGCAGCTTGATTTAGCCGCTTAGGCCTGGATTTTATTTCCTTGGACCCTCCTATCCATTAATGCTCAAAGCCTTGGATCCTTTTTACCCTTGCCTTTTGGTTTTAAGGGCTATTGGCTTTTTCTACTTGCTTTTTCTTTTTCTATTTTTTTTGCCAATTTTTTTTTTCGCAAGCTTTTTGCTTTTTCACTGCTTTTTCTTGCTTCAGGAATCAATTTCATGATTTTTCAGATCATCAATAACATTTCTCTTTGTTCATCATTCTTTCAAGAGCCAACAGTTTTAACATTCATAAACAACAAGATCAAAAATATGCACTGTTCAAGCATTCATTCAGAAAACAAAAAGTATTGTCACCACATCAATATAATTAAATTAAATTCAAGGATAAATTCGAAATTCATGTACTTCTTGTTCTTTTGAATTAAAACATTTTTCATTTAAGAGAGGTGAAGGATTAATGGAATTATTCATAACTTTAAGACATAGTTACTAAACATTAATGGTCATGAAGTAGAGACACAAAACATAGATAAACACAACATGAAAACCGAAAAGCAGAAAGAAATAAGAACAAGGAATGAATCCACCTGAGTGAGGGTGGCGCCCTCTTGAAGGTCCAATGGTGCTTTTTGAGCTCCTTTATGTCTCTTCCTTGCTTCTGTTGCATGATCCCTAGTAATTTTGGTGTTTCTATCCTTAGTTGCTCCCAATAATTGTGTGGAGGACAATTTATCCCCTGAGGTATTTCAGGGATCTCTTGATTTGCAGTCAAATGTTCTACCACTGAGCTATAAACCCTTTACATGAGTCTTTCCATCTCCCATGACTCAGAGGTGGAATCTTTTGTCTTCCCTTTTTCTTCTTCTTTCTTTTTTTTCTTTTTTTTTTGGATGTCTCTGGCCTTAGGTGCCATTAATAGTTGTGGAAAAGCAAAAAGCTATGCTTTTACCACACCAAACTTAGAAAATTGCTCACCCTCGAGTAAGAGAAGAAATAAAAGATGAAGAATAAGAAGAAGATCTGGAGGAGATTGAGGGATGTGTGTATTCGGCTATATGGGTGGGATTGGGTGGGAAAATGTTTTTGAATTTTGAAGGTAGGTGGGGTTTATGGGGAAGAGTGGGTGGATGTGAGTGGTGAATAGGTGATTGGGAAGAGAGATTGAGGTGATTGGTGAAGGGTTTTTGGGAAGTGTGACATGGGGAAGAGTAAAATAGGATTAGGAGGTAAGGTGGGAATATATTAGGTGGGGATCCTGTGGGGTCCACAGATCCAGAGGTGTCAAGGAATTCCATTCCTGCACCAAATAGGCATGTAAAATGCCTTTGCACACCATTCTGGCGTTTAAACTCCGAGTGGTGCACGTTCTGGGCGTTCAACGCCCATGTAAAGCATGTTTCTGGCGTTGAACGCCAGTTTCATGCTTGTTACTAGCGTTCAGCGCCAGCTTTTCCTCTAGGCACATTCCAGGCGTTCAGCGCCAGAATGTTGCTTGTTTCTAGCATTCAGTGCCAGATTCATGCTCTGTTCTGGCGTTGAACGCCAACCAGATGCACCTTACTGGCGTTGAACGCCAGCCTGTGCTTCCTTTAGGGTGCAAATTTTTTTCTGCTATTTTTTATTCTGTTTTTAATTTTTATGATTTTTTTCGTGACTCCACATGATCATGTACCTAATAAAACACAAAATAACAATAAAATAAAATAAAATAAAAATTAGATAAATAAAATTGGATTGCCTCCCAACAAGCGCTTCTTTAATGTCAATAGCTTGACAGTGGCTCTCATGGAGCCACAAAGGTGATCAGGTCAATGTTGTATAGTCCCAACACCAAACTTAGAGTTTGGATATGGGATCTTAACACCAAACTTAGAGTTTGGTTGTGGCCTCACCACACCAAACTTAGAGTTTGACTGTGGGGGCTCTTCTTGACTCTGAACTGAGAGAAGCTCTTCATGCTTACTCTCTTTTGTCACAGAGGGATGGCCATGTGCCTTAAACACAAGGTAGTCCCCATTCAATTGAAGGACTATTTCACCTCTGTTGACATCTATCACAGCTCTTGCTGTAGCTAGGAAAGGTCTTCCAAGGATGATGCATTCATCCTCTTCCTTCCTAGTGTCTAAGATTATGAAATCAGCAGGGATGTAAAGGCCTTCAACCTTTACTAACATGTCCTCTACTATTCCATAAGCTTGTGTCACTGACTTTTCTGCCAATTGTAATGAGAACAAGGCAGGTTGTACCTCAATAATCCCCAGCTTCTCCATTACAGAGAGTGGCATAAGATTTATCCCTGACCCCAGATCACACAGAGCTTTTGCAAAGGTCATGGTGCCTATGGTGCAAGGTATCAAAAACTTGCCAGGGTCTTGTTTCTTTTGAGGTAGAGTTTGCTGAATCCAGGTATCCAGTTCACTATGAGCAAGGGAGGTTCACTTTCCCAAGTCTCATTACCAAACAACTTGGCATTCAGCTTCATGATAGCTCCTAAATATTGAGCAACTTGCTCTCCAGTCACATCTTCATCCTCTTGAGAGGAAGAATAGTCTTCAGAGCTCATGAATGGCAGAAGGAGATTTAATGGAATCTCTATGGTCTCTATATGAGCCTCAGATTCCTTTGGATCCTTGATAGGAAACTCCTTCTTGCTTGAGGGACGTCCCAGGAGGTCTTCCTCACTAGGATTTTCATCCTCCTCCTCCCTTGTGCATTCGACCATATTGATTATATCAATGGCCTTGCACCCTCCTTTTGGATTCTCTTCTGTATTGCTTGGGAGAATACTGGGAGGAGTTTCAATGACTTTTTTACTCAGCTGGCCCACTTGTGCCTCCAGATTTCTAATGGAGGATCTTGTTTCACTCATGAAACTGAAAGTGGCCTTTGACAGATCAGAGACTAGATTGGCTAAATTAGAAGTGCTTTGTTCAGCATTCTCTGTCTGTTGCTGAGAAGATGATGGAAAAGGCTTGCTATTGCTCAGCCTATTGCGTCCACCATTGTTAAAGCCTTATTGAGGCTTTTGTTGATCCTTCCATGAGAAATTTGGATGATTTCTCCATGATGAGTTATAGGTGTTTTCGTAAGGTTCACCCATGTAATTAACCTCTGCCATTGCAGGGTTCTCAGGATCATAAGCTTCTTCAGAAGCTGCCTCTTTAGTACTGTTGGATGTATGTTGCCATCCATTCAGATTTTGAGAGATCATGTTGACCTGTTGAGTCAACACTTTGTTCTGAGCCAATATGGCATTCAGAGCATCAATTTCAAGAACTCCTTTCTTCTGAGGCGTCCCATTATTCACGGAATTCCTCTCAGAAGTGTGCATGAATTGGTTATTTGCAACCATGTCAATGAGTTCTTGAGCCTCTTCAGGCGTTTTTTTTAGGTGAATAGATCCACCTGCAGAATGGTCCAATGACATTTTCGAAAATTCAGATAGACCATAATAGAATATATCTAATATGGTCCATTCTGAAAACATGTCAGATGGACATCTTTTGGTCAGCTGCTTGTATCTATCCCAAGCTTCATAGAGGGATTCACCATCTTTTTGTTTAAAGGTTTGAACATCCACTCTCAGCTTGCTCAGCTTTTGAGGAGTAAAGAATTTATCCAAGAAGGTAGTGACCAGCTTATCCCAGGAGTCCAGGCTATCCTTAGGTTGTGAATCCAACCATATTCTAGCTCTGTCTCTTACAGCAAAAGGGAAAAGCATGAGTCTTTAGACTTCAGGATCAACTCCATTCGTCTTTACAGTCTCACAGATCTGCAAGAACTCAGTTAAAAACTGATAAGGATCTTCAGATGGAAGTCCATAAAACTTGCAGTTTTGTTGCATTAAGGCAACTAGCTGAGGTTTCAGCTCAAAGTTATTGGCTCCAATGGCAGGAATGGAGATGCTTCTTCCATCAAATTTGGATGTTGGCTTTGTGAAGTCACCAAGGATTCTCCTTGCATTATTATTATTTTCGGCTGCCATCTCCTTCTCTTGTTCGAAAATTTCTGAAAGGTTGTTTCTGGATTGTTGTAATTTAGTTTCTCTTAGTTTCCTTTTCAGAGTCCTTTCAGGTTCATGATCAATTTCAACAAGAGTGTCTTTTCCTTGTTCCTGCTCATGTGAAAGAGAAGAAAACAAGGAAAGAAGAGGAATCCTCTATGTCACAGTATAGAAATTCCTTTATGTTAGTAGAAGAAGAAAGGGGATAAGAGTGAAGAAGAATGGGTTTGGATATTTAGATGGAGAGAGGTGAAGAGAAGTGTTAGTAAATAAATAATTAAATAGAATAAGAAAAGAGAGGGGAAATTTCGAAAATAATTTTGAAAAAGGGATTAGTAATTTTCGAAAATTAAAGATAAGAGAAGATTAAAATTAAAATTTAAAACAATTAAAAAGAATTTTTGAAAAAGAGAGAAGTATTTTCAAAAATTAGAGAGGGATAGGTAGTTAGTTGGTTTTGAAAAAGATAGGAAACAAACAAAAAGTTAGTTAGTTGATTGAAAACGGTATTAAAATCAAATTTGAAAAAGATAAGAAGATAAGAAGTTAGATAAGATATTTTGAAATCAAATTTTGAAAAAGATAAAATTTTGAAAAAGATAAGATAAAAGATAAAAAGATTTAATTCAAAAATTTGAAATTACTTACTTCACTAACAAGAAACTACAAGATAAGATTCTAGAACTTAAAGATTGAACCTTTCTTAACAAGAAAGTAACAAACTTCAAATTTTTGAATCAATCACATTAATTGTTAGCTAATTTTCGAAAATATGATATAAAGATAAGAAAAAGATTTTGAAAATTTTGAAAAAGAATTTTGAAATTTTTGAGAAATAGAAACAAAATGAAAAAGATATAATTTTTGAAAAAGATTTGAAAAGATAAGATTTTTAAAATTGAAAATTTGACTTGACTTGTAAGAAACAACTAATTTTTACAATTTTTGACTAAGTCAACTCAAATTTTCGAAAATTTGGAGATAAAAAAAGGAAAAGATATTTTTTTATTTTTGAATTTTTTTATAATGAGAGAGAAAAACACAAAAATGAACCAAAACATGAAAATTTTGGATCAAAACACAAGATGCATGCAAGAACACTATGAATGTCAAGATGAACACCAAGAACACTTTGAAGATCATGATGAACATCAAGAACATAATTTTGAAAAAATTTTG
The DNA here is from genome assembly GCF_003086295.3 of Arachis hypogaea. NCBI lineage: Eukaryota > Viridiplantae > Streptophyta > Magnoliopsida > Fabales > Fabaceae > Arachis > Arachis hypogaea. The sequence goes on along the minus strand of NC_092044.1, from coordinate 92,868,792 downwards.
ATGCAAAGAAAACATGCAAGACACCAAACTTAGAAATCTTTAATGCATGGACTCTAACAAACGAAAAATGCATATGAAAAACAACAAACAACACAAAACAAGAAATCATCAAGATCAAACAAGAAGACTTGTCAAGAACAACTTGAAGATCAAGAAGAACACTATGAATGCATGAGATTTTCGAAAAATGCAAGAAAAATTTTTAAAGCATGCAATTGACACCAAACTTAAAAATTGACTCTAGACTCAAACAAGAAATACAAAATATTTTTGGTTTTTTTATGATTTTATGATTTTTTTTGTATTTTCTTTAATTTTTTTCGAAAAACATTACTGGAAAAATGAAAAAGAAAAGAAATATTTTGAAAAAGATTTTTTTTGAAAAGAAAATTACCTAATCTGAGCAACAAGATGAACCGTCAGTTGTCCATACTCGAACAATCCCCGGCAACGGCGCCAAAAATTTGGTGGACGAAATTGTGATCACATCAATGTAGTATTCTTTGTTGTTGTATGGATCATTATTATGGCACTTATGTGTGGACACAACTCCGTTCAACTAACCAGCAAGTGTACTGGGTCGACCAAGTAATACCTTACGTGAGTAAGGGTCGATCCCACAGAGATTGTTGGTATGAAGCAAGCTATGGTCACCTTGTAAATCTCAGTTAAGTGGATTTATAGGTCAAATGTAATTGGATTAGATATTTAAAAGATAAATAAAATAAAAAGGGATAGAAATACTTATGTAAATCAATAGTGGGATTTCAGATAGGCGTGTGGAGATGCTAGAATCCTTTCGAATCTCTACTTTCTTATTACATTCATCCAATCCTTCTTACTCCTTTCCATGGCAAGCTGTATGTAGGGCATCACCATCATCAATGGCTACTTTTAATCCTCTCGGGAAAATGGTCCTATGCGCTGTCACTGCACGACTAATCGTCTGGAGGCATTACCCTTGTTGATAGCTACATCCCATCCTCTCAGTGAAAATGGTCCAAATGCTCTGTCACAGCACGGCTAATCATCTGTCGGTTCTCAATCAGGTTGGAGTAGAATCCATTGATTCTTTTGCGTTTGTCATCACGCCCAGCCTTCAGGAGTTTGAAGTTCGTCACAGTCATTCAATACCGGAATCCTACTCGGAATACCACAGACAAGGTTAGACTTTCCGGATTCCCGGGATCCTACTCGGAATACCACAGACAAGGTTAGACTTTCCGGATCCCCATGAATGCCGCCATCTATCTAGCTTATACCACGAAGATTCTGTTGGGGAATCTAAGAGATATGCGACTGGCCTAAAGTAGAACGGAAGTGGTTGTCAATCATGCGCGTTCATAGGTGAGAATGATGATGAGTGTCACGGATCATCACATTCATCAAAGTGTTGTGCAACGTATATCTTAGAATAGAATAAAAGAGAATTGAATAGAAAGTAATAGTAATTGTATTGAAACTTGAGGTACAGCAGAGCTCCACACCCTTAATCTATGGTGTGCAGAAACTCCACCGTTGAAAATACATAAGTGAAAGGTTCAGGCATGGCCGAATTCCCAGCCCCCATGAAGGTGATCAAAAGACCGAATGGTCAAAAGATGACTAATACACTAGTAAAAAGTCTTATTTATACTAAACTAACTACTAGGGTTTACATGAGTAAGTAATTGATGCATAAATCCACTTCCGGGGCCCACTTGGTGTATGTTTGGGCTGAGCTTGATCTATCCACGAGCTGAGGCTTTTCTTGGAGTTGAACGCCAAGTTATAACGTGTTTTGGGCGTTCAACTCCGGATCATGACGTATTTCTGGCGTTTAACTCCAGACAGCAACATGTACTTGGCGTTCAACGCCAAGTTACGTCGTCAATTTCCGAATAAAGTATGACTATTATATATTGCTGGAAAGATCTGGATGTCTACTTTCCAACGCCGTTGAGAGCGCGCCATTTGAAGTTCCGTAGCTCTAGAAAATCCATTTCGAGTGCAGGGAGGTCAGATTCCAACAGCATCAGCAGTCCTTTTGTCAGCCTTTTTCAGAGTTTTGCTCAAGTCCCTCAATTTCAGCCAGAAATTACCTGAAATCACAGAAAAATACACAAACTCATATAAATTCTAGAAATGTGAATTTAACATAAAAACTAATGAAAACATCCCTAAAAGTAGCTTGAACTTACTAAAAACTACCTAAAAACAATGCCAAAAAGCGTATAAATTATCCGCTCATCACTAGGCTAGCTTTTCCTCACCTTATTTGCCATCTATGTTACTCAGCTGGAGTTATCATAGAAGGAGACATCCCCATTGAAGAGGATAAGCCATCACCAAGAAGAGGATGGAGCAAGCAAGAGAACCTCCACGGATCTCAAGAGATGCATGAGGAAGCTCATCATCAAGAAATCCCGAGATGCCTCAAGGGATGCACTTTCTCCAACAACTATTGGACAACTCAACACTTCCTTAGAAGATTTGAGCCACAATGTGGAACAATTAAGGGTGGAACATCATGAGCACTCCATCATTCTCCATGAAATAAGAAGATCAAAGAGCAATGAGGGAGGAGCAACAAAGGCAAGGAAGGGACATAGAAGAGCTTAAGGACATTGTTGGTCCTTCAAGAAGAAGACGCCACTAAGTGGATTCATTCCTTGTCTTATTTCTCTTGCTTTTCGGTTTTATGTTGTGTTTATCTATGTTCTGTGTCTCTACTTCATGATCATTAGTAGTTATAACTATGTCTTAAGCTATGAATAATTCTATTAATCTTCACCTCTCTTAAATGAAAAATGTTTTATTCAAGAACAAGAAGTACATGAATTTTGAATTTATCCTTGAATTTAGTTTAATTATATGATGTGGTGACAATACTTTTTGTTTCTGAATGAATGCTTGAACAGTGCATATTTTTATCTTGTTGTTTATGAATGTTAAAACTGTTGCTCTTGAAAGAATGATGAACAAAGAGAAATGTTATTGATATCTGAAAAATCATGAAATTGATTCTTGAAGCAAGA